>NC_073710.1:14514025-14816386 GCF_023634085.1 Falco cherrug | reverse complement strand
TTAGGTCTCCAATTCTACACAGTGTGAAAAAACATGAACAGCTAAAAATTATATAAGCAGATGTTGTAAGTCCCACTGCAGAGATGGACCTATTTACAGATGTGGAACATTTTCAGATTTTTCTTTGCAGAGGAGTAAGGTACCAAACTATCCACATGCATTGGGCCCAGGGTTGGACTAAGTACTAGTAATTCTGCATCACAGGGAAGCGCAATTTAGAAGGAATCCCGAACAAGTGTCTTTAGACAGATCTATTATATAATTGTTCCACTTTTCAAACACTGCTAGAATGAGAAAGCAACAGGGAAAAAGGACAACGGCACAGTGAAGTTTGGAAGGTCAACTGCACATAATAGGTGCAGTTTATCAGATAGTTATGCAATTTTATCTCTGCTGGCTACATAACTGTTAATTCTTTCCAGCACTATGTAAGAGAGTTGACTGTAAAAATTCACTTCATTGTCACCAGATTTTCAATTAATATACACAAAGAACAGTAGCCAAAAGCATTAGTAATATGAGTATTCAGGTCATGGACATTTCATGAAATAAGCTTAGAATATCATCTAGATTGGAAATTTTCAAGAAACAGAAACCAAGTATATTATTTGTCCTTTTTTTTTTTTTTCTTTCCCCATGAACTACAGATACCTCTTAATGTTCTATAGAATTCTTTCTTATATTTCAGTTCTTTCCAGCCATTCCCATCATTGTTTGTGAAACCATTCTTTCTCTGAAAATGCACCAAAAATTATATGCAAAAGACAGGCTTAGTGGAATATTACATTTGTTGTGTTACATGCACACATCAAGGAATTAGGAGTTAGTGTTCCCATAGCAACCTTATTTCTTTGTGTATTTGCATTAAAACAAGCTCTTAAAAAAAAAAAAAAAGACGGCTAATATATATACAGCGATACAAAGCTCTTGTATCTTTTACTCCATAGGGGTGAGAAAAGTCCAGTAATTCTCATTAACACATTTTTATTAGTATGCTGATGAGCACACTTTATTGCTCAGTGTTGTGCGATTATGTAATGAAACACTATTGAAGTAATTCTCCGACACTTAAACTGTGGTTCATAACATGGTAGAGAATCTTCCAGGGCTGACCTGCCTTACTGATCACTACAGATATTTTTTCTTTCCTAGTAATTACATGCATAATGGAGGTGTTCCATATATAAAATTGGTCAATACTAGTAACAGCGAAAACAATGACTGACTTTTTTCACTAAGTATCCATAACTAGAGTGAAAGTTAAGAGCCCTTTGTCTGTTCAATCTTGACTTTTCAGAAATTCTTCCATGTAAAATTTCAACTATGATGTTGTATTAAAAATTCATGCTTATACTTGATTCTGTACATATATTTAATAGAAACATAATAAATCAGCATATTTTGCTTAACAGGCAGCTCTGGATTGAAATGAATAGTTAAGTGATCCCCTAGGACAACTCTGCATTATGGTCTGCAGATTTGCATTGCATTTCTATAAAACCTCGTGTGCCTGAAATAATATTTATAAAAGATCACCAGTATAATCATAATGATGTAGAAGGATAAATAGAAAAACAAAGTTCTTATCAATGTACTGTAACTACCTATATGCAATTTTAATACATGATGCCGTTTAAAAGCCTTTCCCTGCAATGCAACTTGTTAACCTAACTTAGAATGGTTCCTTACCATTAGTAAACTGTTCCCTTCTGTTACTAAAGATGTTCTTCCAGGTGTGAAAAAAAAACCACTTTTGCAGTTACATGGGAGTTCATGGTTCTTTCTGAATTACTTTGTAGACTCGTAATACCATAAACAGCAGACTCACAGTGGAATTTTAACTTTGCCTTTTCAGCTAAAGCCAGCCCTTTACTGCTAGAACCTGCATTTTGCTGTTTGAATGAGCTTTGGTTCTCCAGAGAGGCAAAGATCTATCTGAAGATTTCTTCCATTAGAAAAAGGCAATTCTATTAGGAGAACTGAATAAAACAGAGACAAATTGCAAGACTGGAGGAACATTGTGCTCAGTTTTTATATTGTTCTAGTTTAAACTGGCTTGAGCACTGACACATCTTTGTGCTACTTACATGTTTGAAAATTTTCTAGCTTTGTTTTGAGCAAGCAGCACTTCTGGAAAAGTCTGGGTATGGACTAGGGAACAGTGAGTGTGGCACTTTTCTTACTCAACAATACAGACACTCTTTTCTAGGAATATTGGAAAATAATTTAGCTGGGCTGGAGACAAGTAAACTGTACAGCTACAGCCAGCAAAACCATGAACGTTCTGGCTTTATTAAGTGGAATTATGCAATAAAGGGAATGATATGAAAAGGCATGAACTGGTTTATGGTTAACTTAGACATACTTTAAAAGCACATTCAAATACTTTTTTTTTCCCCCTTAAAACTGACAAAAACCATTTCCGACAGCTTCCTGTTGCGTGTAAAAATGTGCAACAAGCACTTAAATATGTGTGTAGAAAAATATACTTCCTCCTCCTGTCCCTTTCCTCTCCTACTAGCTGTAGTACCCTCTACTGCTAGAGGTAGATTAAAGCAAAGAAAATGCATCTGGCAACGTTATACATCAACAGTTTTTAATACATTCTGTCACATCACCAGCAGCTGCACTTGCCACTTGCAATTATATCAGAACCTAAAATAGAACACTTAGAAAGTGAACTGGAATAGATGGTTCAATATGTTTAGGGGCTGCAAATAAGGTTTCATAAAAGGTTCAAATGTAATCTCCCTTATGGTAATTCAAATTTGATTTAAATTTAGATCTAAGTTGAAATGCAAATGTAAATAGATTGGAATACCATAACACAATTGCCCCTTTTCTGCACTTGTAACATCAAAGTTTAAACTTTGGCGAACTATCCTAATTAGGCTTTTGTTATTATGTAAGAGGGTAGCATCTTTCACATATTAGCTATTTCATAGCTGAGATATATTTAAATTTTTAACACTTCATCTTGACTAATTAATATGATTTCTTCCAAAATTTTAATATAGAATAATAAGCATAAGAAAAACCAATCAAGCAGTGTAGATAATTTTTGAATGATGACTTAAATTTAGAACCTAACCTTGGTGATTCTTCTGGACTGGTTACTGTTCCAATAATGTTATTTGTTTAAAACACAGAATAAATTACAGGATCACTGCCACCTCATCCATGCTGGCAGCCAAATATTTAATAACCATCTGTAAAGTTCACATAGGATTCATGCTCAAGAGTGACATCTGCCATCAGATCAAGAGTGTAAGAGATGATGGGAAGATGAAGGATATCTTGGTTTAATGAAAGTTTTCTGTAAATGCTTAAACAAAAGCCCCTTTTACCAGCTGACTCGCAATCATTTATTTTATTTTTTTACTCCAAAATGACACGTGAACAATTTTTACCATCTCTTTAAACCACCTGAAATTTGATAGAAATACCTAGATATATTCAGAAAACACTGTGCGACACAGCTTTCTGATTTTAGGGAGGCTTACTGAGTCCTGGATAAAGGTATACTCATTAGAATACAATATATCCTAGAAAACTTAACTTCTCAGCATCTGAAATCCACCCTGCGCGAAACAAAAACCCACTTTGAGCTAGAGGAACTTAAGTACCAACCATAGCATAACTGTCTGCCCATAAGGGCACATTTCAATAATCTGCTTTTCAGTGGTTAGAGAGAAAGTTCATTTCTTAAATTACACATTTTTGACACTGTATAAATAAACAAAAAGAGGTCTTAGAAGTCAAATCATCTTCTGTAACAATCCAGTCTTGGCAGAGGTAGGTTGTCATATAGTACTATACAGGATTTCATTTAATACTACTGAAAGAAAATAACTTCAGCTCTATTGTCTGGTAACCTTCTTTGGCGAGTAGTAAATTTAATGCTTAACACCCACACGAGGCACAGGAATAGTTGGTTTAACGAGACTAGTGTCATGTTGTCAGCTGCTGTTTATTTAAATAAAATGTCACAATCTAGAAATAAATTGGAAAGCTTAAAACCAGTGAATTTCTTAAAAACCAGAAACACCCAGTGCTTATCAAGCTGGACAAAAGTTAAATCTGATGTACACTGCATTACTTTCTAAAAGTCTGTACATTTTCTTGAATCTTTATCTCGTAATTTATGTGACGTATGATATATCCTTCCCTACTGCTATACATTTGTCCTTCAAAATGGATGCCTTTCAGGAATTCTGTTTAATTTTCTTTGAAAAAGGCTACACAAGTTAAATCTTGCTTCTGATTATTAGTCTATGGGGCCAGATTGGAGGGCCTAAGGCCACTGAGGGAGCTGGCAGAGGAGCTCACCAAGCCCCTATCCATCATTTATCAACACTCCTGGCTAATAGGGGAGGTCCCAGAAGACTGGGGGTTAGCCAGTGTGACACCCATCTACAAGAAAGGCAAAAAGGAGGATCCGGGAAACTACAGGCCTGTCAGCCTGACCTCGGTGCTGGGGAAGGTCATGGAGCAGTTCATCCTGAGCGCCTTCACGCAGCACGTGCAGGGCAACCGAGGGATCAGGCCCAGCCAGCGTGGGGTTAGAAAGGCAGGTTCATGAACCTGATCTCCTTCAACAACAAGATGGCCCTCCTAGTAGATGAGGGAAAGGCTGTGCATGTTGGCTACGTGGACCTTAGCAAAGCCCTTGACACAGTCTCCCGCAACATTCTTCTGGAGAAACTGGCTGCCTGTGGCTTGGATGGGTGCACTCTACGCTGGGTTAAAAGCTGGCTGGATGGCTGAACCCAAAGAGTGGTAGTGGATGGAGTTACATCCAGCTGGCAGCCAGTCACAAGTGGTGTTCCCCCCAGAGCTCACTACTGGGGCCAGTCCTGTTTCATCTCTTTATTGGCGATCTGGACAAGGGGATTGAGTGCACCCTCAGTAACTTTGAAGGCAACACTAAGCTGGGGGGAGTGTCGATCTGCTCAAGGGCAGGAAGGCTCTGCAGAGGGACTGAGGCCAATTATAAGAGGTTCCACAAGGAGAAGTGTCAGTTCCTGCATCTGGGTCACAACAACCCCCCAAAATGCTACAAGTGGCTGGAATAGTGCCTGGCAGAAAAGGACCTGGGGGAGCTGGTTGACAGCCAGCTGAACATGAGCCAGCAGTGTGCCACGATGGCCAACGGCCAACAGCATCCTGGCTTGTATCCAAACCAGTGTGGCCAGCAGGACAAGGGAAGTGATTGCCCTCCTGTACTTGGCACTGGTGAGGCCACACATCAAATGCTGTGTTCAGTTCTGGGCACTGCACCACAAAAGGAATGTTGAGGTGCTGGACTGTGTCCAGAGAAGGGCAACAAAGCTGGTGAAGAATCCAGAGAGCAAGTCCTGTGAGGAGTGTCTGAAGGAACTGGGACTGTTTAGTCTGGAAAAAAGGAGGCTGAGGGAGTACCTTATTGTTCTCTATAATTACCTGAAAGGAGGTTGTAAGCAGGTGGGGGTAGGTCTCTTCCAGGTAACAAGCAACTGGACAAGATGAGAAAACTCCAAGTTACGCCAGTGGAGGTTTAGATTTGATACTAGGAAAAAATTCTTCACTGAAAGGGTAGTCAATCATTGGAATATGCTGCACAAGGAGGTCGTGGGAATCACCAGCCCCGGAGGTATTTAAAAATGCTTAGATATGGTGCTTAGGGACATGGTTTGGTGGTGGACCTGGCAGTCCTGGGTTAAAAGTTGGACTTGATCTCAAAGGTGTTTTCGAACCTAAATGGTTCTATCATTCTATGGTATTTTGCTATGTTTATTTCACCTTGTAGAGTGTTGTGTAAGTTCCATTAACAACCCTTATACTTCATTAAATCAAGAAGGAAATAACCCATTAAGCTCTTAGGTTTTTTTTTTGTTTGTTTTTGTTTTTTTTTTCCTTTGGGGTGGTGGTGTGTGGGGTGGCAGCGGGAGGGGAATGTAATGGAAAGTTGAACTCCACTTCTCCAACACCCCATCACTCTTTAGATACTTTAAACACAGTTACAATTTACTTCATTTTCCATTGAGTTCTGGTTTGCTTGCTCCACATCAGAGTGGAAACAGAGGGACCTTAAAGACACTCATTATTTTTTTCTGGATATTGTCCCAAGATACCTACCTTCAATTTTAAACCTACATATTTAAAATATTTAAATTTCTAAATTTCTAAATAAATAAATATTTAAATATTTAAAAATAGTTATGTCCATGTATAGAGAGATGTATCACAGAATATGATCATAGGTTTATCTTGAATAAATGTTAAGAGTTGTTAGCATGGACACACAGGCACATATTTTGGGAATAAAGATGGGATAAGATAACAGGGAGAAACTGCACCCCATTCTCACACAGTGAAGTACACAACATAAAAACATGGAGATACTTACTTGTCCAGCTTTCCCATTCTCACATAAAAAAGCTTCATGCTCTGATGCAAACTCAGGAGCGTTGTCATTTACATCAAGAACCTTGATAGCAACAGGCACCCGGGACACTTGACTGTGGTTCCCTAAGAAAAGAAATCAAAGCATGAAAGCTTTGATTTAAAATATATAAGTATGCTTATATTTAATTTAGGACTGATACATAAATGCTTACAAAATAACCACCCTCTTCCTCTCTTCTGTCCTTGCTTAATTGGGTTGTCTTATCTTTAATGGATCGTAGAGTTGGAGCACGAGATAAAGAAGGATGGCTGAGATTTTATGGTTGAAAAGAATAAATAGATCCCTATTGCAAACAGCATTTGTTGGAGATTAGCTCAGTGAAGACCTTTCTTGGACTAAATGGGTAAGATCTTTCTTTGATGAAGTTTGTATTGTTTTATTGATAAAGTCCATTATACATGGAAAAAAAGAAGGCTGTAAACAACATAGATTTATTTCTTTGTTTATCTTTGGCAGAACACAGAACATTTTACTCTATTACTTTTCTTACTGCACATCTATTATTTCTTCATTATAAATGCGATTAAGGTGGAGACCCACATTGTGAGAAAGACAGATGATAGACTGACATAGGGATAACTAGATAGTACTTTGGACTATTAAAGCACTACCACTACTGACCAAAAGTATGACCTGTGAACTTCTTTTTTCATTGAAATAAACCACCATTATTTATTACACAGAGCTATTTTGCATAAAACTGTTTACTGTAGAGAGCAGAATAAGCTTTAATGCAAGAAAAGCTAAACCAACAGTTCACATTCTACTTTGAATACATTTCCGTCAGTTGCTGTCTTTCCTTCACTTCAGTGGAGCTAATTTATTTTAAGACATTATTTATAAACACATTAGATTATTTCCCCCAGAGAACAAAAACACAAGTTCAGTTTAAACTGAGGTGAGCAGTTGATCGGAAGAGTTTAAAAAACCATGTTCTATAGCACATGCATACCTCTACATGTAACTCAAATACTAGTTTTAAAAGCCGTCTCCTGGTGAGTATTGTTTTACAAGCATAGTAGTTTGTCTTGTTTATATCAACAACAATTTGAAGACCTGCACGCTGTATGAGTTAAGCTCTGGGTCTGACTGGAACTGACCTACCTGGTTTTGCCTAAATAATTGCTGCAGGCAAGAAAGCTGTTACCATAACTCAGGGTATCAACTTACTGACTGTTGTGACAGTTGGCAGCTTCCCAAAGCTGTCATCAGTCTTTGTGGGTTCTATTCTCTGGCAATACAGAACTGGCTTAGGGGAAGGCAGGACAGAAGTTCCTACTGCCTGGTGTTCAATGTACCTCAAACAATAAATGCCTACAAGGTAGAAGTAGGTCAGGCTCCACCAGTGAGCAGGTGGCAACTTGGTGGCAGCCTTACAAGTGGCATAGATGACAAAAGGAGGAATCACTATATACACTGTATTTTTCCTGGTTTCCATCAACATTAATTGTGCTGTAACCTAATCAAACCCTCCCTCTTGCATCTTGTATGCTAAAGACAGTCATAAGTTTTGAGGCTCCACTTAGAAATCTAAATGTGTAAATTTCAATTGCTCTGCTAACATTACTTTGAAATAGCATAAAAATAACTATTTCAAAAGACACAAAGTCAAGCTATCACCAAATGTACTAGTACTATAAACAAAGGCTTTATGTTTGCTGGGTAGCCTGAAATATTAAAATTCCACTTGTACAGGATATTGAAGATTACAACACATCAGACAGAGTTTTAGTTCAGGAAGAAAAATGTTGCAGAAGAAAAAGAAATCCCCACCAAGATATTGCAAGAGTAATATTTATGTCCATTTTGCATCATATGGTCTTATTTCTTAACAGGTGAGGTGAACACTAATGCCCGGAAATAACAATGTACTTGAAATCACATAAAAGCTAACATGCAAATAATGAATCCCAAACATTTTAAACACTTTTTTTCCCTCTAACTTGATAAAAATACAGACAATGAATCTTGAGCTTATCAGAATTCTCAGCAGCAGTGTCATATTTAAACACTAAAGATTTACTTTTATCTAAATTAATGAAATGATGGCAGTTCAAATTTTAAAGACATTACAGAGAAATGTAATTAATTAGATAAGCTTCTAAAGAAATTATTCATGTCCCTTGTGACTGCCCCCAAAATGTTTGTCTTTCATCAGAAATACAAACATTAAATTTAAAGATATTATAATTAGAAACTTGATGAGAATTCATTTAAAAAATTAATTTACTAAACACAAGAGAGACCCAACTGGTTTGGAAATCTCCAAACAAGGGGATATCCACCGCCTATTAGGGTTCTTGTGACTACAATGAAATTTGTTGTTGAGAAAGAGAGAGAGGGATGGAAAGGGAATTTTATCTACTGCTTGTACTGACCACCACACTGATTATATTGTATTATTTCATCATTGCAAACTTTTCAATGAAATTTCACTTTATGCTAATTTTCCCTGTAAATAAAAATCACCCTCAGTATACCTGTGCCAGCAATTTAATGCATTCTCACTAAGAAAATCCAGATTTCACTTGTCGATGAGAACACTGTCAAGATAAAATAGTTTCATCTGTCCATTTTCATACTTTCAATATCTGCAAACTTCTCAGTGGTAAAAGATGTATGCAGAGGATGTCCCTCTCCCATGTAAATCCATCTTTGTTAGCAGTGCCCAATATCCTTGAGATAAAAGTAGAAAGTGATTGAAGTGGATCCACGCTGGTGCACAGACTGTTACGTTTGCATGGGCAACTGTTCTTAATGCAGTTGGGCTTCATACTGATTAGTATTCAATGTTCAGAACATTTCCTCATTTGTACGAAATGGACAGTCAGCTCTTTCAAAATTAGTGACAAAACTGAGTTTTAATTACTTTTTTTGTTTGGGTTGGTTTTCTTTGCCACTGAACCACCCAGTCAATTGAACCAAAGGAGGCTGAGTCTTGCATTTACTGAATAGACAGTAAGACCGGTTGCTTAAGTTCCAGTCAATTATGTAATGGAAAATCATAAAAGAGTTTAAATTTAGAGACTCCTCTTTAAGGAACTAACTGAATTTGTAAATGCTTCATTACCTGTATTTATTGTGATGCACAGTTTAAGAAGACCTGTTGTGAATCTTGAAATACAAGTATTATCATTAGGACTGTCACTTGAGAAGCAATGGCTTGGTTGGAAAATGTAGCACACTGAGGTGCAAAATTAAAAATATTGAGAAAATTTCCCATAGTCTAGTTTACCAAAACTCTATTCAGAGTTAAGGCTGCACGGAAGTTTTTAATTCCAAATACATTCAGTTGGTCATCTGTGGACACCACTGCCACAGCACAGCATGTAACTGTAAGTGACACATATGCAAATTATGTACATAATTTCCTAGAAGTACAGCTCTTCTATTTCTCTGCTGAAGTCTCAATTACTGCACAGTTCTAAGATCCAGTAGTCTGCTGTGGATGAGCACAGCACACACAGAAAGAAAGGAACATCCGGACACATATAAGGAAAGGATGACTCTATATTAAAATAACTAGTGAAATTATTAGTGATAAAAAATACATTTCCTAAAATAATGGAAAGTCGAGGTGAGTTTAGAAATAAATATTGAAAGGTTTACAAGAATTATAAGCACCTAAAAAAGCTCTTCTACTTTTCTCCTCAGTTCTCAAGATTCTATTGGAACATTAAATGCTTGAAATACGCGACTTGCTGGTACTCATCTTTAAATGCCATACCTATTGAAACTTACTCAGGATCAAAAAAGGCTGCAGAGTTTGATACAAAAATGATGCGGTAGAGGAGATAATCAAAGTAAAATTTAAAAAATCCCATTACCAAGCCATTTAGTGTCTCCAAACCTGAAAACTTAACTTTTGGAGGCTTCAGACCCATGCTATTTCTTATTGTGATGAATATATTTCTTCCTTCCTGGGAAAACCCTACACAGCTGAGATGTGTGGGTATCATTGGAAATTCTTAATGCAAAACACTAAGCACTGTTAACATTGTTACTGCATGCAGCAAGTAATACTAGGAGCAACTAAAGCTTATAAATCAAATTTTTGGTCTTATGCCATAACTAACTGAACATAATGCAGCTATTCAACTCCCACAAACACTTAAACACTTTATAAACATGCTTAATATACTTCCCCACTGTCTTTCCTGGACAGATACACATAAAAGTGGTCTTCAAGAGCAAGAATTATTGGATGTACAAAATGAAGTTTATGATTTGTTTAGCCCAAGGAAATCCAGTTTAATCCATTTTTCCTTTATTTAATTAAATCATCCAAAAATCACTTCAAGATTCTCTTTAAAAAGTCATAAGCTGTCTTGCATTTTAACTAAAATTAAGTACCTGAATGGAAAGTAGACTCCTAGAAAATAACATATCTTTTATTATTATTATCACCACATGGCTTGGAAATGGCTATTTCATGCTTCTCTGATTCAGTGAAATTTCTACTATAATAATATTCTAAATTGGAAGTAGAGGAAGTCCTAGCTCTGACAGAGAAGTCAAAACAAAATCTGAATCACTGACTTAAAAACAACAGCTCTTGTTTTACATCCCTTCTATTTCAAATGTACCAGGTTGTATTTTAACAGACCCATTCCCCGTGACTTTATCACGGCTTTATCTGGTGACTTTACTAAGATAATCTAAATGGAGGACAAGTTTATTTCTCCTGTTAGGGTTTATGTAGTTTTCTTCTTTGTGCAATCCTTTACTTATATAACACCACAGTTTATAACAAATTTTTTGCCATATTAGACTGACAAATCAAAAGTCAAGAACCCTGAGAAACAAAGATTCTGTTGTGAAATCAAAATTTATGTTGGAATTTAACTATAGCAATTACATACTGCAGCGAATACTATGTTCATTTGTCTGAAGTGTTGTGTAACGATCTCATTCAAGAGAGACCGAGTGCCTGAAACTGACTCTGAAACTGCCAGGAAAAGACATCAGTAATTGATAATATTTCTTTTAAAAATAACAGAGCATAAGCTATTTCTGAATTAGCATAAAATTCAAGCAACCAAACAAAAAACCCAAATGTGATTGGTCATAATGAAGATTTAAACCCACTCTGAAATTCTTATATTTTTAAACGATGAGAAAATACTAAGAGATGTAGAATATCTATTAAGTAATATAAACGTATCAGTGCATCACAAAGGCTTCTGTACAAGTTGCTAAGACAAGAAACAAACACTGTTTCAAAAATAATGTTCCATTTATATTTCTGTCAGCACACTGGTATATTAGAGGAGTACAGATTGTGGCGAGTCTGCATGAACATATGTGGGGGAGGGAGGCAGAAAGTAAAAGATGCAAAAAATATTTCTCAGGTTTGTCCCTTAAGTCATTCTTTGGGATAAAAACAATAATGGAGTTGAAAAGTTTTGTCTGCTTTTAGTAGATCACTTGGATTTTTTTTATTATGGTCTCCAGAAGAAAGGTGAACAGGACAAGAGCAAAGCTATATTACGTTCTATTTTTATTTCGACACTGATAGACTGCCACAGGTTTAACCAAGGACTTGCTCAACATCTTCCACCTCCTTTATTTTCGTCCACTTTTCTACCTCTCACTGCCATGAAAAAGATGTCAGACTCTTGCAAAATGTGTGCTTCCACAGGTGTGGACAAATGCAGAGCCACACATACCCACTATCCTGGTGGAGCACAAGGAGTGTATTTCAACTGTATATCCTGGTGGACAAGGAGGAGGGGAAACTGAGGACAGACCACTTTTTCAAGTCCTCAAATTCAAAGCTGCATTTGTAGTTAAGAGGTTTCCAAAATTCAGCAACTCCGTCTGTAAAGAGGTGGCTAACATAGGCTACACACACCTACCTTTAATCAGTATATAAGATGCATAGCTTGGGACTGAAGGACAGATTATACTTTCAGGTTGCTGATAATACCAATACAATCGCAAAAAAAGAGTACAATTTCTGTGTTAGATGGAAAAGCCATGCCAGAAAATGGTAATAAAGAAAGCCATATTCTTCAGGCCCTGCCAAAGTTTTCACTCATGTTAATTTTCTGTGGTGTTTTCTTTTTTTTGGCTTAATATGCATAAACCACAAAAATTGTCTAATATAGCCCAGAACCAATGATAATTTTGAATCAATTACCTAAAATCTGCAGAAAAATGAAACATGCCTGCAAAAAGACCAAACAATTTTTTTTTCTTTTTTTTATCAGTGACATTACACCCCTGCCCTGAGTTCTTTGCTTGCCATTGTAGTAGCAAAATAGCGTAACCAGACTATGTTGGTACACACTTTTCTCTTTCACTTCAAGGCCTGATTGAGCTTCTACTGAAGTTAGTCAGATCTCTTCTACTCTGGAAGTTTAATCTAGTCCTTGTCCTTAATACTACATTATCTACTTCCTACGTTCTAAATAAATTTTTAAAATGTAAATACAATTTAAATTAAAATGAGGACTTCAGCTGGGTACTTTGTTAATTTCAAAGTGTCAACACTGATTTATAAAACTTGATAATCAAACTATGCTTTTAAAAAGTTAGTATATTCCTTTCATACAGATACAAATCATATTGATGGAATGAGTGAACCTTCATTTTGCTTACCTGAGGGCAGGCTACAATTTGACATTCAAATACAACCTCTGTTATTTCTCATACCATCAAGCTGCGCAGTTATTCAGCAGCCTAACAAACAGTTACTCTGTAATCACCTCTGATACTCTGAATTGAAAGGTCCATTTGCAAACCTGGGAAATGGCTGCAATTTTTTGCAGAAGTATCACATTTTATTTGGTGTATATGCACAATATTGTCTTGTCTGAGTGCACAGACAAATCAAAAGGGCTTGGAAAGGCAAAACTAGATGGGAAAACCTAAATATCCCCTCAAATGTAGTTTGCAGCTGTGAAGAGGGTTTCTTCTACCATAAGCCTGGTTGTAAGGGAAAATCAAAAGACACCGTTCTGTTTAAACTTAGTCATGCACTGTAAGAAAGGAAAAGCTGTCTGCTGCTGCACTGTGATTGAGAATCAGGGTAAGCAAACTGTAATTTTGCCCTTGAGGGAGCAGAGGATGCTGAAACCAATTCATATCCACCTTAGAGCTGAAGGGGAATGGGAACTATAGGAAACCCCACCCCTCGTGCCACCCTCCCAAAAAACCAACAACCCAGAAACTCAAGGGTTTCTTGTTATGACAAACCACTTTGAATGGCACTCTCCCTTTAAACACAATGTTCATGTTTTGAAAAATCCATTAGTGTCACCACATCCTATTCATTTTAATGGACTCCAAAAAGAAAATGCTAGAAGACATAGTAGATCTTAGTTGCACTAAGTAACACATGAATACTTCTCACAGGTAACCTACATATTGCATAAGAGCGTGATTAGACTGCATGGGATATGCACTAGGAGGGAGAACTGGGGATATTAAAGAAGGGGAAACAAAGGGATGAGGTGAGGTTTGCAGAGAGTTAAAAGGGGCATCCTAATCAGAAACTGTAGCACCTTTTCAATATTGGAGTAGCAATTAGGGCTACTTGTCAGAAGCTCTGGATGCAAACAGCATGTCCTTAGAGACTGTTCTTCTGCATATCTAATTCTGACCGCAGTGAGCTTTATATTCATAGTGACACCTAATCAAGACATATGTGACACATCAATATGAGTAAACAAATACATAATTCAAAATAAATTATTAGCATAGCTGCTTGAGCGGGTTGTATTGGAAGCTGCTATAGTCATGTCACTTTTATGACAATGAAAACAATTCTGCTTTATTCACAGATCCTAAGTAAATTCTTAAGGGAAAAAAAATAAAAAAAAGTACGCTGTCAACATCCTTCCACCCACACATCTATCCAGAGACCAAACTGAAACAAAAGCTGGCAGAAAACAATCTGTATTTCTGATACAGTACTGTGTTACTGAGTCTTATTTGTCTCTAACGAGGATGCAAGTCAAAATGTATTTTGCAGTTATGTTGCTTTCAGTAAATGAACTGTTATGTATTTCAGTGGTTATGAGGGCAAAAATCAAAACATGGTTTAAGTTTTAGCAACTATCAGCAGCTGACTTATAAACTATAAAGAAAGGCAAACTAGAAAGGTTTGAAGCTACATTTTTTGCAAAAAAATCAATGCAAAACAAACAAAAAAATACCTAACTTCAAGAATAAGCAATAACAAACCAGCATTTGTAATTTCTGGAAACATCTGCAACTAGGAAGCGGTATTCTGTTGACTCATCATTTTACCAAAAGTCAGAGTCTAATAAAAGCTTTTGAAAAAAGTTTTTTCCCGTTCCTTATGGCAGCTACCAATAAGAAGGAAAAGAGTTACGAAAACCGAACCACAGAAAAGCATAGGGAGCCACATCTTTCTGTCGTCTTTATCATTCACACTGTAATAATGACAGCATCATGACATGCTACTGAATCTTTACTTGTGGATCACAGCACCACAAAACCTAATCAGGATTCAAGCTTTTCTGAGGCATTGTAATGCCGTAACTGTTGTGAGGAAGTAACAGGTTTCAATTTCTAAATAAAACAATGAGAAAAAAATCCAGGCAATAAAAAGTTGCCATTAAGTGACAGAAAAGGATTTACCTCAAAAAAAAACAACCCACCCCAAAACCCCAAAACAACAACAACAACAAAAAAAAACCAAACACCAGTGAACGGGCAGGAAGGAAACTGATTGAACAAAAGTTTTAAGACACAACAAAGTTCCCAGGGCGTGATTTGCTGCTGTGTTGCTCAACTCCAGCTTAATCAAGGGAGTTGCACTACCATAAAACAGTCAGGAATCTGGCCAACACTTTAGAGCAATTATATTGTTAATATGCTAATACATCATGCATATTAAAATGTTATAAAATATTGACTTAGATATGCAAGGTTTTATTGTCAATTATATTTGGCTATGAAATTTTATAATGACTAGCAGCAGTAATAATAACAATAAGCAGACTGATTGAGGACAAGATGCCTGGAATATTTTGATTATTTTTTTTTAAACAATTTAATGACTGAAATAAAACAATTAATAGCTCAAATGAAATCCATCCTTTACTGATGGACAAAAATCAAAATGCTTTAACAAATGTTTTTTATTAAACAACAGCTTATTATAGAAGTATTTAAATGTCATTCTTCTTAGAGCTTATATTCCCTTTTGGTACTGATTTTCTCAACAGTGCAATTTAATACTCTTATGTTTCTTTCACAGAAAAAATATTGCCGGATATGCTGGATTTGAATCAGGTTCTAGGAGTTTAACATCAAACTATTCTTTTTTGCATAACTTCAGCAATAAGCAAAAAGATCTCCCCAGCATATCAGCATGTATCTTTAAAAAATTCTCTCTGTTTTTCAGCCAGAAAAGACTGTCATTCTTTGCTTATCCAGCAACTTTATTAGAAGCTCAATGCATGCTACTCTGAGTAGTGTCTTTATTCTAGAAAGATATGTGCTTAAAGAAGCTTGGCTGAAAAGAAACTCAGTTACAAACCTCTGTTTTGACCTATTCTCATGCTTCAGCCCTACAGAAAAAACAGCGGAGATTTTAGACAGTCACATTCCACTTAGAAGTAAATGGATTCAGCTTATCAACTCGATGAATACTACACAGCATTTTTAAGATCAGTCCTATTTTCTTCAGAAATTCTAATTCAAATGTTCAAAGCGCAGATGGCCAATTGTTAGTTGTTCAGTTTAACAGTGCACTCATTTTGCTAATATGCATATCGTCAGTTTAACCATGCCTCCAGTTTTCTCAAAGTAATTAACAAACATACTTCACATGAATTAGTCAAGTATGTTTTCACTAACAACCCCTGTATGCCTTACTTGAATCCTTATCTGTTTTGTGCCCCAGAAAGCCTTATTCCTTTCTCAAACACCACCTAGTATCCTAACATTTTGTGTTTTCAGCTTTGAACGGTGTTCTCAATTCCAGTATGTTTCTGTGAAATCAACATTAGCAAACCTAGATCTAAGATGTCTAGCCTGGCTTTATAATGCCCTGAAACCAGAAATAAAAGAAATTAGACTGCTCATGCAAATCTCTATCGTTTTCCTTGCCATAATTATGTTTATTACCTCCTCTAACTTTTTCTAGCACTATATTACTCAGATGCTTTATTCACAGCTGCCTTACATGCTTCCCTCTGAAATCACAGGTTGCTAACGCTTATTCAGCATCCCATACCTGCATTTTAATGTTTGCTCCTGAATGACTGAGACAGAGATTATTTTGTAAGTACACTCCATTCCCATTCATATTTCCTCATAATATGGCCACTCCCATGTTGTTACCCATGTGGATCACCTCTCCTACTATGAAAAAAACACTATTGGGAAAGTTTGCGATATGTCTGAATGCATTTTCATAGCTGAGAAGTGCAAACTAGCTTTATGTGATATACCAGCCCACCACTGACTAATGGCAAATGCTCTGTGACCCATTAGAATCTATGGAGTTCCATGTAACCCTGTATTTATGTGCAAATGAATAAAAATTACCTTAATAAATTCTGAGTTTCTGTGAAAAAAATGATGGATTATCTAGTTTCAGTTTCACTAAGCCAGATAAAAAAGGGTCAAGCAAAAAAGGTTAATATTCCTGAGCTTCTCCTGTTTAAACCTTCATAAAGGCTTATTTCCTTTTCTTTTGATAACTGACTGTCATTTACTCAGCCCGAAATTAGAGGTAGTTATACGATGCACCAAAGTAACTCCCTAAAATGTTAGAATTATTATTATTAATGCCTATAGTAATCTTTACAATAAAAGGCTAAATAAAATTAAAAAAATGAAAGCATGAGCAAAGGTATTCATGGCATTAAAAAGTACCTTGTAGCTGAAGGCTTATTCTGAAAAGTAATTATGTCTGTCTGCTTTTTAATTAGTGTCCTTGTATTTTTTAAAGGAATACACAATATAGATAACTTTAGAAGAGCATGCGCTGGATGATGATTCAATTATTGTATTTATATTCTTGGTAAACCATAAAGAGTCTTTCTGGCTTTATGCCCTTTCCCATTAGGTGATAAAATTGCCTCATACTTCTTCATTTCTAAAGAATGCCATTGGTATGGGTAATTACCTTTGTCAGATAGAGCCCACAGCTTTGTCCTTGAGATTCCTATGCTCTGTGCCTGGAAAATATTTATTGTTGTCAAATCACGATTTACATTTCAAGATCTTGTCTATACTTTCATCTCTTGCTTTGACTAATAATTCATGAGAATTTCTACTAGTTGTGGCAGTTCTGGTACTTTCCCAAATACCTGGGCGGGGGGCTTAGCTAGCCACTGGTACGTTTTTTGTTTGGCAAGTGAAGGTGAATACCATGAATCATTTGATAAAGGAGTCAATCAAAATGAAAGTAATAGCTCCGTGACTGGAGTGCCTGCAGAATAAGGAAAACAGAAATTCCATTAAAAGCCTTCATTCAGAGATGTAAAAGTTGGTTAAAAGCATTGCTCTAGGCTAAGGGAAATATCCTCTCCCAGGCAGTCCTGCACAGCCTCTGGAGTTCCTCAGCAAACAGATTTGTTGCACGTCCGTGCACAGGATGCACAGAGTGTGAGAAGAGGGAGGAGTTTTAGAAGAGCCTTCTCGTACCCTGATGCAACAGAGCCAACGGGTGCACGCTTCACCTCGGTATTTCCCGGTAGGTCTGAAAAGGCTTGAGTCTGTACTAACGATAAAAGAGCCCATCTGTGCTTGGATATGCTCATGGTAGTACCTCACAAACAGGAACGGAGATTCAACCTGAGTGTGGTCTGAGGAATCCAGTGCTACACATGGTCATAAAAAGGCTAGGAAGGAAATACAAATCTTGAGTATCCCACTCAGTGTTACGTCAGGTGAAAGAAAGATTGGGAACTTTAAAGGGATCATCATTTAGCTGTCTTTACATTTTATGAGCCATGGCTTCTGTTATTTGTTGGTATGTTTTTCACAAATCTCAGAGGCTGCCAACTGGAATAGATTTAGAAGGTTTTTCTTGTTGAAATCTATGACATCATTCAATACATTTCTACTATGTAATACACATATTCTTGAGAAAAGGATTACATTGCTTTTTTGAAAAGAGAGTTCCAGGTAAGCATTGCTAATAGTGAATGCATTACAGTATACTTCTCATTTTCAAAGAATTCACTAGAATCCTGTATCTCAAGCAGATTTGAGCTACAGTTTGGGAGGGACGAGTATGCAAATATCAGGATATTAATATTTAAACTGGAGGAATGTTTTGCAGCTAAATTATGTTACTAATATACTTCTTTTTTGCCTAAGTTAAAAGAGCTTCTCTGAGATAAGTCATTACTTTGGTTTCAAACTACATTAGTTCTCCATTTATTACTGCTTTTGTTGCATCAATTAACCAGCAATGACTGAAGTACAGGGCATTTCCTTAGTATTAATGAGACACATGAGGATGGTAGGGAAGTATCTGTAATGTGGCTGTTACAGCCATTAGAAGATGGAAATGGAAACCCATGGAGCTGGAGGCAGAAGAAAGGGTTTCATTATTATATGCCGTAGACATGTATGACAATCTGATAGCTTGAATGATCAGGGATTCTGAGCTCCCTTCAGAATCTGGGTAAACTGAAGCAAAAATGTTCTAATAAATAAATCATGGCTATTTGATTTTCTTTTAGTAGCTGAGTAGCATTGACAACACATAACCCGGTAAGTACTGCCAAAACTGTACAAGAAACTGAAAGAATACCGAGGAGGTTAGCCCAGCCTGAACTCTGCCTTGCTTCACTGCCCAGCAAAATTGCTAACCAGCTAATGCAAGCAACACAAGCATGCCAATGTGAACAGTAGTTACAGCTATCATTGTAACTTATACAAACTAAAAAAATGTATTTGTGTGTTCAGATGAATGGGATCATGTATGACTATTAGGAACCTGACTTTATTAGATTTTACTGAATGGCAGATAATTCCATTTCAAAAAAGTACCAAAGGACCAAAGATGTGATGAGCCTTTGTACATACAAAAAAGATGCACCAAAAGAAAGGTCTGCAAGTTAATCATTCATTCTTACTGCACTGCAAATCAGACTTTCAGAGAATACTTGCATATTCCCCAGATTCCTTTCCTGTTCAGGGCATAGCTCCTGAGAGCCCAAACATCTGAGCAGCATAATCAGCCCCGACTTACAAAGCAAGGCTATTATCCACCCCCGTTCTCTCAAGCATCTAGCCAAAATAAACCTCCCAACCTTGGCATACAATTTTAAGCTCATGTAAGTCTCAACTACACCAGAAAACAATGAGAAATCTCATTACTCCAGCATCTAAAGTCCAGAGACTTTGAAAACAAAGATCACCCTTTATATCTACAGACTAAAAGGTACATTCTCAAGGCAAGGTCATATTTTGTCAATAAGCCTGCTTCATCCAGCCTGCAATAACCTAGATGTTCCTGCTCCTCACTCATTCAGCAGAGAAAACTTGGGGGTATGGCAATCTAGAAAGAAAATTTAAGAATCAAGTCATAGGTGCAATAACTTTCAGTATCCCTCTTGCCATGAGTGTTAATACATCTATTTCTTCTGCACATCCTACACCTGTATTTCAGAGTGATCTTTCAAAGATGTCAAAGTTCTTCGCAACATCCTCTTCTCTTAAAAGTCCATGTGACAGAACTCATCAACATAAAGGAGTCACCACATGACCAGAAAGGAAAAAAGCTGAACAACAAAAAAGCAAAAATTAATTTGATGATATAAGAAAGAAATATAAGAAATCATACAATAGAAAAAAATGTGCAAAATGAATGGAACATTTAAGAGTAGACACTCTTGGAGAGGGTCAAAGCTACAAAAGGAATTTATCTACCAATTTTTCACCAAATTAATGAAAAATTTATAACTAAATCTGAAATACTGAAACTGCCACCTAAATATCACCTGTACTATGTTAATCACTTTCAGTGCAGTCTTCACATTGTTTTATCTTCAGTAACCAAAAAAAGATGCAGATGGATGAGGTATTTGAAGAATTTTCTCTAGGGGGCATGTAATCAGTATGTAACATAGTTGCTTTGATTTAAACAGGAGGGATAAAACTATATGGCACTCATCTACATATTTAAAAAACTTGAACATAAAAGCAGTACCAAAGTCTGGGCAACTGTCTGAGGGAAAGAAACTCCAGGCAACTGTTCCTTAGTCCGTCTGTCTAGTTTACCCACCCAAAAAGAAGCTGCAGACAAGAAACTTCTTCACATAGGCTGGAAGGAGCCTGCTTACAAGGGAAAATGAAAGGAGGGAAATGTCACCCTCGGCACAGGTCTCAGAATATGATGGTAAGACTATTTGTAAACAATAGTATGAACTTTGATGCTAGTTCTGAGTTAGAACTATCCAGACACTTGCTTATGTATAGGAAAACAAAATGTTCTCCCCAAAAAAACAAAACAATCAAACTTTTGCATGTTAAGTACTTACAGAAAAGAGTCAAAGTCCCCACTAGCTCATGCTTTCTCCTCCCAATTTTGCTAGACATGAAAGGGTTAAGTTCACATTTTAGGGAACTCAGATTAAAAAGAAGTAGCATGTTTAAAATTATTCACAGAAATTCTAAATATGGTTGCTTTCAAAAAGATCAGCCAATCTGAATCTAAATATCCTCATCCTCAAGCCATGTGAAAATACAGAAGTAGTTATGCTCAATTCAGCCAGGCCAATCTTGTGTCTCGGAACATTCCCACCTGAGACAGTGGCTGAGGGGTGACATAAAAGAATAACTTTGTCATGGTGGCAGCAGAAATCTGCCAAAAATTACCTGTGCTTAAAGCACAAATTTAACTGCAGGTAACCCACCAGCACAAAGTTCTGAAACAATGACTCATGTTTTGGCAAAACTTGGTGTTTACCTATTGAAGTGTTGATAAATCAGATATAGATTAGGATCTACCATGCTGAGAATCAGAAAAATAAACCCAGTATCATGGCTTATGATTGGTAAGCAAGTTTGATGGCAGTGAAATGCTCTGGTCGCTGCCCCACAAGAAGAGGGGAGCCTCGGACTGAACCTGGAGAGCAGCTGGCCTGGGAGGAGAAAATGCTCCTGTATGAATGATGCTGAACATATTTATTTTTATGGGAGAGATCAGTAGTCCATTAATATTACTGTCAGTGAAGATATCGTAATGCCAAACTCTGAATTTTCATTTGATGCTTCTGCCTGCCTCCAACAGATTTCGGTTCTTTTGTAGCAGAGATTTTGCTTATTGTGATGTTGAAAAAAGACCTTAAAATGCCCATGTTACCCTGCTTGACAGTTCTATGAACAAATTTAGTTTCTACATGAGGAGTTTAAAAATAATTTCTCTTAAAAAAAGCAAATATAGTAGTCTATGAAATTAAGCTCTTGTTTTATGTAAATGTCAAATAATTATATTATGAATGTGAAAATAAGTCATCAGCAGGAATGCAAATGCTTAGAACAAGATTGGCATTATTATTTTCATAGACAATCTGATAAGAGGCAATTTTACAATGGTGATAGATGCTGAGGCTCCCATGAAGACTAATGATAAGGCTGGTTTCTAACAAAATTCTTGAGTATAATTACGTTTTAAAAATCTGAAGATGCAACAGGCAGGCTTGATTCCGATGTGGCTCAGTAAAGTGCACATCTGTTAACGCTGCAGTCACGCACACATAATGGAGTTAAAAAAATAATTGGAAGAGTTTCTGGAAAAACTTATTATTATTTTGTTCTTTTTTTACTTTTTTTGAGAAAAATGTAAAATTACTTCATTTTACATCTTACTATTCCAGTGTCTGAAAACTTTGGATCACAACCTAATAAATCTGCTTTCATGCCACTGGTAAATCTCATGATCTGACATTCCTCATGTCTTGAGAGAATTGGTATGGAAATTTTATATCTTGCTTCTTTAAAAACATCAGTACTATTCACTGGTTTGATATTAACCTGGGCAAAATATACCCTATGCAACCAGAGCTCGCTTACTTTCCTTATGTAGTTTGATTCCCTGTGTTGGCTTGGCTTTCCTGCAAGCAGAAAGTATTCTTGCTAATTTATCAAAGCAGTGTTTGCCTGCAAGATTTAACAGTAATTAAACGGGTACTGTTGGCACTACTGGCAATGAAATACACAAATTATTAAGTTATGTCATAGGAATACAGTTTACAGGGGTTGTCAGTTGAGACCATAGTTTATACTAAGACCTATCTTTCTCATTTCTGTATGGCATTTCAGTTCTCTGACACAGATTCCCAACAAGTTTGTTTCTGAGAACAAGTACCACAGAACAATATTGGACAACAAAAATGGGCCAATTAAGCATATTTTATCCTCCCATTCATTATGTTCACAGCTACAGTCAGTATTACGAAACTGAGCATTAAAAGTTCTGTATTATAATACTATATCCTTTAAAAAAGATACTCTGGGGGAAAAGCAAGAATTAATATCAGTATTCTACATGCAAGAACTAGCAGCACTGATCATCAGGCTCTGAAGACAAATTTTCTTACAACAATGTGTCAAGCCTGCTTGCACATATGGGAATTATGCATATACATTGATTGCAGAATAGATACATCAGCAGAAACATTTTCATGGTTTGTGTTTCAGTTAAGACAAAGACATGGGATGACAGACCTACGTTCTGAATCTGTTCTTTTGCTGCAATAAATTTATGTCAAATGTATACTCTAAAATACAGTGCTAATATCAATACTGAATTATACTGTCACCTGTGATCCCATCAACAGCGCTTACAATTCCCAATTAATCAAGAATTCTTTTTGATTGAAATCTAGGACCCATATTCCCAGACAGGGTGATGCTCCTGGCTCTCCATGACTTAGGTGTACGGATCAGTCACAACAGCTTTGCGGGTCTGAACAATCCATGTCTATAGCTGTGTATCAGTAAATTTATTCATATATATCAAATAGGGCTACTTTCATGTAACATTACCCATGCCCTTAATCATTTATGGCACTGAAACATAATATCACTCAGCATTAAGAACTTTTGGGTTGAGTCTACAATTTACTTCTACAATAGCAAAGCTTTATTTTTTCTGTGTTAATATAAGTAACTAAATATAAGGCTTTGGTTTTAGGTTTTCTGAATTTTGTTTTAACATTTACCATGTATACCATTTACAAATGTAATCATGTGTCTCTTCAAAATCTATACTACTTTATTCACTGAGAATAATACAGTTTTGAAGATGAAAGGGAATGAGTGAAACTTCAGCAGAAATTCAGTTTCCTTTCAAAAATTCTCAAAAGTTAAAAATCCAATGTGCATTACTTTTTACTGAATTATACACAGTTTCCACTGCAAACGTTGCTTAAACCATTTACAAACCCAACAGAACTAAAAGCCAGTATACACAAACACTTACTAGTTTCAGTAGCTACAATGGTTATGTTGTGCCACATATTTGTTTCTCTGTCCAGTGGTGTTGCCAAAGTTATTTTCCCATCTTCTGCATTAATGTTGAACTGTCTCTCAAGGTCAGTGTGCCGATCAATGGAAAACCTACAAAATAGACATCCCTGTAATCTACTTAATGAAGTTGGTGTAATCCATACAATCACAAGACAATTTAGGGAGCCCTCTGAGGGCTACAGTTTTATAGCCAAATGGATTCAGAAGCTCAATAGCATAATAATTTATAAGACAAAATGACAAACTGAGACTAAAAAAACTTAATAATTATTGCCCAAGGAGTAATTAGCTGTATACCCAGTGTGAAGGTCATAAAATGCCCTCAGGTTTACTGGGTAACATCTTTGAAAAACGGTGCTGATCAAGAGTTAATGACACAATCCATCACATTTATTAGACTGTTTCTATGGTATTCCACAGTAACTGATGATAATTTTGACAGTAATGTATTAAGCCCACAAAAGTGGTGGGCCTCATGGTTATTTTAAAAAAGGGCTGAATAATATTATTTTACCAATAAATTTCAGATTAATGAAGCATGAACTATCCAACGAGCATATTATTTGGTTATGGTTCAAGCAGCTCCATGGGCAGAACACAGTGAATCACCGTTTTCCTATAAAACACTTCAAACACTGAAGGACTGATTGTTTTATGGACTGACATCACTGATTTTTAACAAAACGAGTTTCATCTGACAGGTAGTCAGAGTTTGCAAATGTGAATGTCCAGGTAAATTATGCAGCCTAAACAGAGCCAGCCTGACAACAAGAGCGAGCTGCAGTAGATTGCTCCAACGGTGCATTAAGCAGGATGATGATTTAAAGCTCAGAACAGGATCTCCAGGAAAGCTTTTATGTTTGTCCATTTTCACAGAGTTATTTTGTTAACATATTATTCGCAAAAAGAAATTAAATCACAAAATTAAGCCTTCCAATTTTTTGACAGGAAAGGTATGAAATGAGAGAGTTTAGTGATAAACTATTGATATGGTTCAACAAAAATTGACTTCAAGGGGTTTTACTGAATCCCAATTGTGGATTTATGGAAAAGCCTTTTAAGCCTTTGTGTCTATGTATTACAGAACCTAACAGCATGCACTGACAATTTTTACATCTGTTCTGCATTATATCTAGGCATAATAGGGTGAGTTAGGGTACAGTATTAGACTGGATTACATGATATAGTGGTCAGAAAAGTGACTCAGACTGTCAGTTTCCCATTACATTCCTACTTTTTGCAAATACGCTGTGAAATTCACTGATAAAAGAACAAGAGCATATTTTGCTACAGTGACAATGGCAGAGTTATCTGAAATTCAGTTATTCCATTGTGGTTTATGCTTTATCATAAGCAATTTCTGAAAAAAAGTTCTAATTTGGAAGTACCTCTATATGCTACAATAAACATATTCTAATGAACTCAAACTCATTCCAGCATAGCACAATTATTTTGATAGACATAGCATTAGAATCTGATTTCAAAGCTTAGGATTATGGTGTTAATCTTTTTTTTATTTCACTGTCAGATATTTTCATATTCAGAATGAATGATGCATTGCAATTAGATTGCTTGTGCAATGCATCCAGCCAGATAAAATTCACTTTCAGAAAATCAGTTCTAAACTACAGAAATCTATCAAAATTTTAAAGTCTAAATGTTCAAAGACTGTTTTACTGAAGATCAATGCTAGCATGATCATGTTGGTAAGGTATTTAACAACTAATGGACTTAAGAGTGAACCCCCCTGCTTAACTAAGTAATGGGATTTGTTAACACATTTAAGTTTCTGGTTTTAAACTCAGACAACCTAGTTTTATTCACTTTAAAATGAGTGGTTTGGTTAAGAAGAGTACCAGGAAAAAAAGTTGAAGTAAAATTCCAAATATATGTGCCTAAAGCTAGGCACATGCATCTATATTTGGATGTTGGAGTAAACTCATTTTCTAGTGAACTCCACATGCTCAGCTCTCAATGCTTTAATGGGAACTGTACTACCCTCAGCATTTCTGAAAATCAGGTCACTTGTGTGGAAAAATAAAGCTGTGGGGGCCTAACTTCACACAACCATTTTTGAAAATGCATTGTAACTTTATTTGAATGTCTCCCTAGTTCTAATTAAAGTATCAGAAGTGAAATTCTGGTACTAGTGAAGTTAGTAAAAAATATCTTACAGACTTTCACAGGCTTAAGATTTCACTCAAGAAAATACAGGAAAGACCACAATCAACTTTTTTTAAGATGTCATAACTTAAAACCAATTTTAATTCTTGATGTTTACGTAATGTTGCAGAAAGAACTCTTCTGATACCAAACATTTATGACTTTTTTACAGTCCACAAATGAAATAAAATATGAAATGTTTATATGTTACTTAATGTTTAGTTGACCTGGGCTTGACATAAATTCCATTGAGATAAGACACAATTCTTCTCTAAGGATCACACATTTTTAAACTTTTTAAAACATTTACAGTCTTCCAGCAGTTCCTTTTTTTGAAGATATAAAACTGAGAGCATAACATCTGTGAGTTTATTAAATCGCATTTTATCTCATCCCAACACTATTTATTCACAATGCAAAACGAGCATTCAAAATGAAACATTTTTAACATAAGTTACATAGCTTTACAAGACTACAGAGGTAAAACCCTCTTGTGATTTTAATTTGATAAATATTTGGTACAAAAATAAAAATTAAGATCTGCAGTGTCATAAAACTAGGAAAACTAATAGTACATTTGCAGTTTCCTTTTCATGATAATAGTATTGTAACTCTTTTTAATGGGAATGCATTGTCAAATCCATAAGCTATACATAAAACATAGATTTCTCTAAAAATGAGAAAAGAATATCTTGGGAAATAATATCATTTGAAATTGTAATAAACCCAGCACAGGTTATTGGGAAGTTTTGGTTAGTTTATGGGTCTGCTATGGCAATTATAGGAACACCCCCATAGTGGTTTAACAGAAGACTTAAAATGATTCTCAGTCCTGCTCCTGCACAATAGCAATTGCTATTATGACTTAATTTTATCTATTCTTTATTTGCCTCAATGTAAATAAGAGCAGAAATTCTTTTTTTGCTGCACCTGCTGAGATTTAAATCACAGTACTGATACCTCATCAGTGGTAAATCACCATTGTTTATTAATGCCAGGCAGATCGGACATACTACTTAGTAACAGATAAACAGCTGCACAATTAGGGAGGCAGAAAATATCATATCTCAGTTTTTAAGGCCTGCTGTGAATTAAGAAAATGATCAGCTGCTGCCAAAGATGAAATCTCTGTTGATATGAATGGGGAAAACCTGCCAGTGAAGCTTCTCTCTCCACAAAGACACTGAAGGGCAGTGCTTTATAGGAGGGCAGGTACAGTATAGGAGGAAAGTTTATTACTCCTGCTTTTTTCTATGCACTTGGATCATGCTTTATCGAAGATAACTTACCACAGATAAATAGACCGTGGTTATAAAATAACAACAGAAACATGAAATAACTACAACTGAAATCAAAAGATTTGTATGCTAATGGATAACGATCTTTCAAGCCTAATTATACTATAAGCCAGAATGTACCACCCTTACTAAATAAAGTGCAGTAAAGCTTTATGACTAGCTTAATTGAATTCACTGAGTCCCTTTCCCAAGAGAGACGCATGTGGTCTAGTTGTGGTAGCGAGCCACTAACGAATACTTCTGAAGTGACTAGGCTAGAATAAGACAAACCACTAACTGTCTTAATAACTGTTAGACAAATTTGTAAATTCTTTACACCATCAGACTTAAAAGTGAGCCAGGCCCTTAACCGCCATGCACAGCAGAAGAGCAAACAAAGACAAAAGAGAAATTCTGCTGTTTATTTTAAAAATACTGGGTTATGTAAGATATGATGTAGTTAAACTATATGAACAACCAATATGAAAAGATTGTAGAACCATACAATCACAGAATCACGTAGGTTGGAAAACACCTCTGGGAACATCGGCTCCAACCATTAACCCAGGGCTGCCAAGCCCATCACTAAGCCATATCGGTAAGCGCCGCAGCTACGTGTCTTTGAAACACCTCCAGGGATGGTGACTCCACCACCTTCCTATGCAGCCTGTTCCAATTCTTGACCACCCTTTCCTTAAAGAAACTTTTCCTAATATCCAGTCTAAACCTGCCCTGGCACAACTTGAGGCCATTTCCTCTTGTCCTGGTGCTTGTTACCTGGGAGAAGAGACCGACCCCCACTTGCCTTACAGCCTCCTGTCAGATAATTCATATTCCTTGGAGAAACAGGTAATGAAAGCACAATTCAGCCAAATACCACGTTAGCAGTTAGCCATACAAAGGTGCCTTTACTTATCCACAATTAGGGCTCAACAACAACGAGAAAAGGCCCATACAACACATGCATCCTTTAGCCCCATCCATCTACAGATGTCTGAATTTCTGTGGCTGATACAGAGATTTCAGGCTAATAACTGCCAAACCTCTGCATTTGACACCAGACATCACTAAATAGCCTTCTTTAGGTATTTACATAAGGGTGGCACGCTCAGAACCAGACTGGTAACCCACCTATACACCTGCTTGTAAATCTGTGATAGGGTTCATATCTTTTATAGCAAGTAATGGAAAGACCAGAGAATGTGTTTCATTTCTTCTAAGCAAGCATAAAGCCAAAGTACTGTTGTATTGGACAGAAATGAGGTTAAACTTTTTTTTTTTTTTAATGAAACCTAGGAAAAGTTTCTTTCCAGTCTGTTTTCTATAGTATTTTTTCTAAATTCTCTAATATTTTGTCTCATTACTCAATTATCAGACTATTTCCATGTTCAGAGATATCTAAGTTTTATTTCATTTATGGTACTGCAATACTTTGAGTTTACTGAGCCTTGGTGTATAAGACTAATGTGCAGGAGACATGGTATTGGTAGCACCTAAGTTGATTCATGTTTTTTTTCTTTTGTTAGGGTTTTCATAACAAATGCACACAAAAGCTCTCACCAGAATATTGATAGAACAGATAGCTATTGAAAAATATTATTTCCTTGAAATGCAATTAGCTATTGTCTCCTAAAATTCTGTTTTAAAGGAAAAATACATTAAAAAATGGCCAGGCAGCATCAAAATGTCCATTATTTTTAGAACAGAATGTTTTCATTCTGATTTTCAATTTTTAACTTATGATTATAATATTTTTGAAAGTGTATCATTAAACATACACATTAAAATTTACATGGTGCAATAATGGAATAAACACTTTTAATGCACAATCAAAATGATGCATTCTAATCCAAAAACCCAATGCTTCCACATATTTTTGTTAGAAATTGCCATGTTCTAATTTTGTTCCAACTTGGAAAGAAAGAAAGTACATTTTTGCTCCCTGCTTTCCCCTGATGAATATTTTTGCTTCTGTAATAGTAGAATTACTGACTTGAAATCCTTTTTTCTTTTTTTTTTTTCTTAAAATATTTTTTTGCCAAAAAAATTTGAAAAAACAGAATTTGGACTTTCCAGAGCTATGCCAGATAAAGCCAGATTAATGAGATGAGCAAGCAAGAAGAAAAATAAGTTGCATAGAAAATCAAGTTCTTTATCTTGAAGTAGCTATCAAGCCAATACTGTAGAAAAATTAAATCTTACAAAGTACTGCATATAACATTTTTACAGAGGACATATGTCACACTAATTAAATGCCTTTTTTTTTAAATATAATGAATTTTGGCTACTTCTCTTTATGTATATTGTTTCTATATAACTTGATGAGTAATGAAATTCTAATTCAGTTTGCATATATAAAATACTTATGCTTTTAAATTTTTGAACATATCTATAAAATTCTGAAAAAATGGAAATGAGGTAAATATTTTACTCAGTTCAGTTTTACAGGCTTGGACAAAATGGAGAGTGACAGTTTTAGGATATATGTAGGCCTGTAGCTGGTCTAAATTATTAGGGCTTTGAGGCAGGACTAGTAAAGAATTCCAGGGAAACAGAACAAGACTGGAAAAATAGCCAAGGTAGGACTGAAACAGAGTTGAAGTCAGGCTGAGATGAGGAGCAGAGGGGACACAATCAAGAGGCAGAGGAGCACAGGACCAAGCTCAGAGTAAAGCAGAACAGGGCAGAGGGAAGGAACTAATGTTAAATTGAAAGAGAAATGACTATCAAGCTGGAATAAAGGGAAGAAAGCCAACTTGCTGCCACTGTGGCTGGTTTCAGAAGACCCTGTCTTTCTAGTAGCAGAGTAAGTCCTTTTTCACAGATGCCAGGGGACAGCAGTAATAAAATTAGGGGCGGGGCCACTGCTTAAATTGTAATAGATCAAACTGTGAATTCTCTATTACTTTTCTCTGTTTATGTAACATTTTTCTGATCTAGGTAACTACCCTCATTTATTTCCTATTTCTATGATCATATTACCATCTGAGCATCCTGAGAGCTTCTCTGGTAAGAAAAGGAATTTGTTGCCTATTAACACTGTCTGAGTTGTGTGCTGCAGTAGAAAATATATTAATCAATTAATTTGTCTAGATATCTGTGACAGTGAATGCTACATTTAGCTAGTTTTGGAAGGATTATTTAGAAATGAGAGACCAACATAGTCTCCAACATCTTCACACACAAGTGCTAATACATCCAAACGTGTTGGAAATTCTGAATTTCTAATTCTGAAAATACTAAAATGTGCAATATGTAGGCCCCCTAAATAAAGGTTTAAAGTTTTGCTCTGTGACAAATCTGATGTAAATGATGATGATTAGAAAATGGTCTTAAGTGACAGATTATAACAATTAACATCATCCTCTTGATGCTGAAGACTGCTTGCATAGCTTAAATTCCCTAAGGCAGTAACACACAGTGATGATTATTATTAAATAGACCCTCTCCAAATATACCTTTCCTATGCATTTGACGTTTTGGTGTTTGTTTTCATAATGGTTTTAACAGGCAGTACTACACATAGCAAAATGTCTTTTGGGAACCTTTGCATCATACCATACTAGCCATGACAAAGGAGGAGTAGAAGGTGTGTGGTCATTAAACATCTATGTGATGAAACTGGAATAGCAGATTTTGTTCAAGTTAGATCAAAAAGGAAAATATTGTAAACTGAAGATGCAAAAGTCATACAGGCACAATCATCTCTGATTTTCTATCTTTAAACCAGGAATGGGTTTAGCCAAAGGAATACAAAATATGTTTTGACAACCTTATAACTACATGGAATAAACTCAGTATTGTTAGTGCAGGCACTAGGAGATTACTCAAAATAATCTGCAGATCCACACTGATGATTGAATCCCATCCAACCTTGTACACCCGGTTTCTTATTTTCATTGCACTGCTACTGTTTCGTAAGACTACTCACGTGGCAAGGAGCATTTTTGTGATTTTGAAAATGATCTGAACTGATAAATGTTACATGATTAAAAAATCTTATGCAAGTATTTTCATAGAAATCAAATGGCATGAGAAGAGTGTCATATACCGCATGGGAAAACATACTTAGCATCCTGCCAGTAGTTTTTTTCAAAGGGAACTTCAAAGCAGCACTACCTGATAGGACTGGAAGACACGTCAGGGTCATGGGCAGCCACCTGACCAATCACAGAGTTAATAGCAGCATTTTCATGCACTTCCAGTAGGTAAGTAGGTGATGAAAAGACTGGTGGCTCATCAGCATCGTCTACTACAATTTTTACCGTTGCTGTATCCTTGAATGGTCCTCCACTGATGAAGCGAGGATCAATATAAATGTTGGCTGCTTCTACCTTCAGAGAATAGGATTTTTTGGTCTCAAAGTCCAGTGGCTGTTAAGAATGACAAAGATAAATGTCTTTTACTAATGGCCACAGAGAAAGAACAAGTGAATATAATGCTGATGGATGGAAGTTATGTGTATTTACGTACATTCAGTGAGTTTTAATGCAATCACTTCCCACTCCCAGAAATCCAACCTGTAAACTTTCAAGTCATATATTGATATCTGTTTATTAACCAGCCTCAGAAAAAACAAGTCTCTTTGTTTTCTTGCTTTTCACAAGAAATTTACCAAGTTATTCTCTCTCATGAATTATACTATTACAATTACATATCAGATAAATACTACAGATTTGTTGGTGATGACATGACTTGCATATTAATCACGCACTTAATCACTGCTTTGTTAGTTGGAGATAAGAAAGGAATTATACTAGCTCCACAGGAATAAATATTTTATTACTTCCAGAACAATGTGAGAAATTCAAAGAAATAACAATTATTATTTGTTGGACATAAGAGGCATCATATGGAAAAATGTAGAGCTAATCATATAAGAAAGTGTTTCAATATTATTGCACTTCAGGTAGCTCTGCATTTCTGTTTATAGGGGTAAATGAGGCAGACATCTCTCAGGAATTTCTTAAAACTAGCAATTTCTATTTCTGTATCTTACTACTATTTTTTTTTTTTTCAGAGAGAGAAGCATGAAACTGATTACTTTATTCTATCAATATACCTGCCATGTCACCATTGTTTTTACTGTTTTACAGTTCCATATTAAAACATAAAAGATGAAAACACAGTGGGTTTAAAGGAATGAAATGCCAAATAAAAAACAAATCTGTGACACTTGAATATTAGAATTTTTCATTATAGGAGATTCAAGTTTGTGTCTTAAAGCACATCAGTAGATTCACTACATAATTCTCTTGTGTCTCACAACGATTCAAATTTCAAAGATGCAAATTGCCAAGCATTGGAAAGATATTAAGATTTGCATTACAATGTCCCAGGGATAAAAAGAAAAGGACATAGAAACTCCAAATCTGCAATGCAAATACCAGCAAGAGCACAAACAGGAACCTTCAGGAAATCTGTCAAAGCCTTCAATATGTATACTTTCAAATTTTGTTGATTTTTTTCAGGTATGAATCAAGCTCTAATGGGATTTGCTCTTTCTTACAAATTCTAGTAAACACGAGAAAAGCTTGCTTCTTTAGCAGCTCTTAAATTAGTAAGCTTTTGTAATTATGAATGGTGATTTATAAATCAGCATATTCACAATTTGCCAATCATAGCTCCTGTATCATTTTTTCAACGGCTTTTCATGTACTTTACAGAAATGACAGTACCCCAATACATTTAGTCATGCTTAATCAGAATATCATATTGAAAATTTACTCTGCATTGTCTAAACTCCATGAATTTATGCTGGAGAAAATCTGTTGCTGAACAGCACCCTCCATACATCATCTACTGTAGCAGAACCAGAATGATTATTGCTGTCAAAATGAATATATGAAACAACATTTTGTTAGAGGCTCAGTTGTGAAATAAAGCCAAGGGAACTGGGGCAAAAGGCTAATTGCCTTAGTTTTCAAAGGAGGCCACAGCATACAATAAATAACAGTAAGAAAGATCAGGATTATATATCATAATTTTCTCTTTAGGAAAACAGATCTAAATTTATGTAAATACACATAATTTTATTATAAATCTACAGGGCTGACAACTAAGAAACAGAAAATATAATCTTTTGACAGGGACTCTACCTGACCTCTTTAATCACAGGTACAAGCTGTATATTATTTACCTGTACTCACTGGATTCTTCTTGGGTTTTGTTTTGTTTTGTTTTTTTTCCATTGGAATGTCATGTTTTAGGGGTTTATTTTGGGTTTTAGAGAAAACAAAGATTAATTTAGAGTGCTCTGTTATGTATTTAAAACCCTCTATGCCAGAGTTACAAATTATATTCGTATCCTTTTTCAGAACACAGCATGAAAATCAGCTCTCTCCTCCTTCCACAAAAAATGATGATAATTAAATCTGTAATTAATATTTCATTGACATTACTGGCCAAGTTTTGTTCTAGGTATGCTGTCTCTCTGCACATTTCTGTATATAATTGGGTGGTCCTTCTGTTGTGCACATTGCACATCAAGAATATATCTTGATGCACCTTCCATACATCAAGACTGTACAAACATAGAAAATGTAACAATTGCAGACTCCTTCAGGGCCTGAAATTGGCACTTCTCATATGAAACAGCACTGATCTGCTTGATAAGGTTCACTGACATCACTATTCATTGAGCAAAGAGAGTTCAGCATGAGAAAAGCTGGAAGACAGTCTCTCATACATCAGGTGATTAAATAATATGCCTCAAATTATTTTTTTTTTCTGAATACTATTTTACCAGTCATACAGCAAATCAAATAATAGAGAAAAAGGTATCTGATTTTATGATTTTATGGAACAAACAAAGCATATCAATCTACTCTTCTCCTTTGGAACCAAGAAAGCAAAACCAATCTGATTTGACCACATGGAAGCCCAGATAAGATTAACACATTCCCAGCACTGCAAATACTTCCATGGACGTCTCCTCAGTTGTCACCTAAATGGCAATTTTGAGGGACATGGCTAATACAACCCTTTTTTATCAGTTCACAGGCTTGACACCCCATCCATAGATAAAAGAATCCTTGGAAATCCAGTATTTTCTCATAAAGTAAAGTGTGGCTGGGTGTTTGTATGTAAAATAAACATTTATTATTTTTTTTAACAAAGATACCATTTACCTTTCTCACTCTAATAATGCCATCTTGAGTCTGGGCATCTGTAGTAATTTCAAATATATCCATCCCATCTCCTTCAATAATATCATAGGATGATTTCGCATTTTCTCCAATATCCAGGTCATTTGCTTTCACCCTTCCTATTGGCTCACCAAGAGCAACATCTTCCATTACTGAGAAGTGATACAGACCTTACAAAGAGGAAAAGACTAAATATTACACCTGTTTCCAGTATCTCTTGTGTGCTCTTCATTTGTTTATACTTCCCCAATGCAAACTCTTGAGATGTGCAGCTGATACAAACCACATTTACACAAGTTATTTACAGAAAGCAGCAAAACATGTTCCTCATACAGGAATATTCAGTTTACTATATGTGAATGTTCTTTTCATTACAGTAATAGTCTGCTTCTTTCTTGCAGGGATGCTTAGTGCTGGCAAACATCAATAAAAACCTACCTCCAACACTGGAAGTATGTAACTTTCTCTACTGCAGACACCACTGAACTTACCATTTTATTTATAGACATGCAGTTAGAGTTCAGCTATGAAACTTTGGCTTTCACTCTGTAGAAAAATGGTCTAATGCTTTAAAGATGCTTTATACAATTTCAGGTCTTTATCCTTTAAATTTAATTTGGTTTTGTCAGTTTAACCCTTTCCAGCTTCCTTTTTGTGGTAAGAAACTAAATAGAAACATTGAAGGAAACTCTCCAAATATTTTTTTTTAAAGGCGATAATAACTTTTCATAGCAATCATTACTGCATTTACTATTTGGTTGTAGGGTTAAAATAGAATCCACTAGAAAGTGCTATTCAAATTGTCAAGTTTTTTATTTTCTGTAATACTTGCTTCAGACCTTCTGACCTAAGAAGTGTCAAAAATCTGCTTAGAACTTGCAATATATTATTTTAGGTAAATGTGTTTTTTTTAAAAGAAAACTCGAAATACCAATTCTGTTATTGTATCTCCCAGTTCTTACCAGTACTCTGAAAAACAGAAGACACATGCATGCTTTACATCAAAAATTCTTTATGGAGTGCTTTTTTTTTTACCTCTCACTAACTGACATTTATTGAAGCTACAGTTAATATGTGATCTAATCAATTGCAGTGCTACTTAGTAGTTAAAATAGTTAAAAGGTATTCAAGGTTAGTACCCAACACGAAATAGTTTTTTACAAAGGGTTCTGGACTTGTTCTTTTCTGTCCTCACAGTTGTTCCAAGGCAACAGGTGGTTTTTGCTGTTACATGTTGCTATTAGTTATCTAAACCCAACCTATTTTGGAATTGTTGCTTTAACCGTTTGTAGGCTGATTGCATTACCAACAGGAAACTGCGAGGAATTCACAAATACATATATTGGCTCTACATATAATCTGTCCCAAAGTGAATTTTTTTTGCTTTCATATTTCTAGGCTAAATTATTAGTGATAATTTGGAGATCATCAAGATTACTCAAGAATATTCATAATGGCTCACAAACAACGAGCAGCCAAAGCAATCAAGTGCCTCAGGAGACGAAATTATGTGTTCATAATTTATACTGCTTTGTGGTTTGAATCTCCAGACACAGTTGATTGCATTTTTAAGTTGGTATTTTTCTCTCAGATTTATTAAGATAATTTACAAAATGTTGTAAAAAAATATTATGATGCAGCTGAGTGTTTTACACAAATTGCTCTCAAGAATTATGAATTGTCCTGTCAAGAAGTCATAGTGCAGAGCTGACCAAAAATCCGCATTATGCATCTTTGAAAACCCTTGGCTTTCACAGGAGTGCACAGTTATTCTCAGTACAATCCTATGGTAAACTTCCAGGTAAAAAAAAATCTGTGACTTACAAAATGCCTCTAAAATTATTTCAGAGATCATAGAAGCAGGGAAAGTTCATCTTTTTCATTTCTAAAACCCAGGAGGCTAACGCTCTTTGAAATCAAACCATAAATATACATTTCTGTCCTGCCTGGAAACAATAAACGATAAAACACACTGCTTTCTGAGTTCATTACAATTTACTGTGAAAGCAGCATGTATTACATCTTATGAATTCCTATTTCATTCTGCTTAGGCTCTATTGTAAGTTTGAGCCTTTCTTATTTTCCTTTCCAAGCAAATGCCAACTGTGCTTCAACAGTGTAAAAAAAATACATTAAAGACTTGATCAGCTCTTGTATAAGGCCAGAGTCATGACTAATCTGTAATGCTAGGCAGCATGCTATGAATGCTTAGTTTTAAAAGGCAGAATTTGCAATAACATCCAGTTGCAAGATTTACTATGGCTCACCCTCATTAAATGCAGTGTACACATAATGCAAAGTTACAGTACATGCAGGTTTTTTCTCACGAGGTTGCACAACGGTCAGTGTTGTGACAGGGTGGCTATTTCTAGGTGGCAGCTTGAATCCTGCACTGGAGTGCAATAGTTGTAACAGCTTCAAAGACAGCAACTTATTCTGTTGAAGGAAAACTAACCTACATTTTCCACAGAGGAAATATTTCAGGGATCTGCGATGCAGTTTTCCTCATGTTCCTGAGTCAGTGTGTCACTGTATCCAAACTACTGGAGAACAGATACGAGCAAACTGCACCGGGGAAATACAGTTTCAACTCCATATGCATCCACTCCTGTGCTTCCTGCTGAGACCTCCGGCAAATGTACCAATTAGTACCAGTTGTGTTGCTGATTTTCTGATCAGCTTTTTTTCATACTGGCAGGCAAAAGCTTTTTGAGACAGAAAATGCTGATACAAATATAAAAGGCAGGTAAGCTGGCACAAGTAGATCTGTAGTCACTGACTTAGAGCTACAGTACATTGCAGGTGTAAAAGGCATGCCCCTCTGCATTCTGGTGATACACTTCAGCCACGAGTCTCAGCTATAGATGTTTACATTATTAGAGAAATTGTCATCATATGTTGGAAAACACTGCTACGTGAGTGCAAGCAATGCAATGTGATATGAAGTAAAAAATGTATGCCTTTCTTATGAGAGAAAACCTTTTACTGTGCATAGAGTGCTTATCTGTTAAAAACCACTATGATGAGGTAATAAAATACATATTTTGTAAATAAGCTTTTCCCACTGCAGATGTATTTTACAATTTTTCTCTATCTGTATGTGCATTTTCTAGACTATAGCAGAGGTTTTATCACATGCCAAGTACTAGGACAAACCAATTTTACTCTTTGTGTCTTCAGACAGGGCAAAAGGGGACTTCAAGTCATACATATGTGGAAAACAATTAATTTTACATTGGGTACATAAATACTTTGTTAGAAAAACATGCCTCTGATAAAGTAAAAATGATACAAAGTCTAGATGCGAACATTCTCCAACCCCAAACCAGGCTCTTAATACCTTACAACTTTAGTTTTTCAGAACAAGCTGGATAAAAATGTAGGTTACTTATAGTGCAGTAGATTGTACCTGTTCCAAATAAAACCAATACAGTCATTACACTCTTCCCTCTTCTTTTTTCTTTTTGTCTTCATCTTTGAGACAGACTACCAAGCTTGTAGAGAATCTCAGCAGGATGCCAAATCATTTTAACCTAGCCCAGCAAGATATCCATTGGAACCACAGTAGTAATATGGATTTTGAATTAAAGATCAACAATTATCTAGACTAAGGCTTATAGCCTTTATTTTCTTCACTATTACCTAATTAGTCAAACCTTTATTTCTTTTATCAGTTATATATGTCTTTTACCATTGGTGTCACTTGCCTGCGTGAGATGGAAGCATGTATAACAGCAACTAAAACTAGCACTTAGAAACAGCTGCACTGAAAGCAAATAAATATATGTTAAAAAATCTCCAAGTCCTTTTGTGTGAATGTAAGAGGGGTAACAAGGAAGACAGAGAGCTGTGTGCACTGTTGTGGACATAAATCCCTCTTTCCTAAGCTCTTAATCAGACAGAGCACTATTAATCTTTCTCTAGTAGCAGCTACATATTTTTAAATTACACTATAAACCCAGGCAATATGATAATTAAAAGAAAAAAAAACCAAACCACAAAACCCCCTACATTACTTTTTTATATAAGAGAACATGTAATACATGCAATAGCACTTACTCTGTGCAAACTTAGGAGGATTGTCATTAACGTCAGTGAGTGTAATTGTCACTGTTGTAGTTCCAGAGAGTCCACCCATATGTCCTCCCATGTCCTTTGCTTGGATGACCACAAAATATTCTTCTTTGGCTTCTCTGTCCATATTGGGAAGAGCTGTTTTAATTATAGCTACAATAAGGGGGGGAAAAAGTCAGACACAGACCAAATCCAGTTTTGCAAGTATTCCTATGGATATGTGTAAATATTTATATAAAAATTGAACTTCTAAACAGCCAGTTCAATTGCCTCTTAGTACCAAGGATAAAGAAGAATTTGAGATTCTCAGAAAAGTATATTAGAGGTCACTTACCTTTATTTATTTAAAAGTGCAATGAAATTGTGGTCCAAAAGCCAAGAATCAATCATACCTGTGATACATATTAATTTTTACATTTTCTTCCTGATAAACATTTTGGTTTCTGTCTTACCGCCAACAGAAATCCGTTGTTTACCCACAGAATTCACAACCAGAAGACAACAACAACATAATAAACTTAAGCTGTAAGCACTGTTATCTGTATTTGTCAGATGTTTTCAAATATTTTAAACCCCAAACCATTACTTAATCAGCTCTTGTATATAATGCAGGCTACAGCTGTTCCCTTAACTCCTAAACTGAGTGCCTAAACCTCTGCTGGAGAATGGCAGCATCTCCTTCTGTATGTCTTTCAGCATAGTCACCAGTACTGCAAACTCCTACAGTCACCTCACAGTCACCTCATTGTCCCTACTCAGGAGGGTCACTTGTTGGACAATCTCCTCAGTAAGCTGCTATAACCCACTTTATTAGGTTAGAAGTTTTTAAAGACAGAGAAGTAAAATGATCTGTAGTATATAAAATACAAAATGTCAGTGAGCTAGCAGCAAGGTATCTGCAAGGGACAGTCCAGTTAAATACAGGGCCAGATCCAGGCAAACCCCTATAAACTTTATGGACATCTAACAGAAAAAAAAAAAAAAAAAAAAAAAATTCTGTCCAAAAATTTCTCCACCTGTAATGTGCTATTATATTGAAAACATTCAGTATGAGAAGTGCAATACTAAATGTTTAATGGTAGATTTCAATCATACTCATGACAGTCTAGTAATGTTCATTATAATAAAAAGATCATAATCAACTAAAGAACTCCCACTAGACCTAGGGAAAACAACTCTAAATATTAAAGTAAAACATGGCATTTATTTCCTTTTAATCCTGTTTTTGAGTTCTATTTTTTAAAAAAATAATTTGTCTGTGAAGAGAGAACACGAAGTTCAAGTTACTGAATTATCTTAGTGGTTAAGCGAAGTGTAAGAGTGCTGAGGGGAACCGAACCACCATTGCAGCAGCTCCTTTAAACCATGGTGTTTGAGGGTTCTTATGAGGCATAAAGAAGAGCGCCTTGTACTTACAGAGTTGAAGGGCACAGTTTATGGGCAGACATTGACAGTGACTCACCAAGTCTTTGGAAGTCATTAAAAAAAAAAAAGAAGGGAAGATTTCTATATTGTACTGTATATTTGTTATGTGCATGTTGAATAGAGTGGCCAAGTTCACACTCTGAATCATACATATCTGTTACGGGGCCTGATCATACATTTCATTAGCTCTCAGACTGTATTTATTGGTTTTCTCCCCCCCCACACCTCCCCATCCCCCACCCCCCGTTCTTTATTAAGTACTGTCAGGAGGGTTTGGATGTCAATCAATACTTACTGCAAATCCCTTAGTTTTGATTTCTCTATTGGGACTAACATAGCTATGGAGACTTCAAATAGCATTTTTTCTTTCACATGGGATAGTTTATATTAAATAAGCTTCTTAGATATGACACTGGCTGAAATGCCAAGATTGTCTATTCATGTACTTCTGGTGAATAAAGAAATGTTCCTGTTCCTTATCATTAATAGAGATGCATTTTAGTAAATTTTAGAATCCATTTATCTTTAGTATTGTAACATTAGGAATCTGATCAGACCTACTCTTCTTGGCTGAGCAAAGGACCAAGCTAAGAACAAGGGGGTGTAAGGAATTCCAATACAGCAATATGCTTGCTACATAAACTCCCAAACAACATAATATCAGTCTTGTAACCTACCCTTTTGTAAACGATCACCATAAAATATTGTGGGTTGTTGTCTTACATATTTTATAAATATAATTCTGGATGAAAATGAAACCTCTGTTTTATGTCTGCAACTGCATAATCTCTTGCTCCCAAAGAACTGGATGCGTAATCAGTGATTTTTTCATTCCAGCATGGGGCAGGAGGGGTTAGGAGCAGCAAGGCCAGCTGCAGTGCAGTTAGAGGTGAGTTAGGAGCAGAGCACAGAAAAAAGGCAGGCAGGAGCTGTGACCTCCCCAACGAGGAGCCAGACTGCAAAGGGGCCAGTCAGGGTCCCTCTCAGATCCAGAGACAGTGGCCAGGCTGAGCCACAGAGTCTGACGGTCACCCAGCAAGTGCACAGCAAAAAGGTAGGTCTGAAACCAGGCCAGGAAACCCAGCCAGAGGGTCTGGAAGTGGGTCAGAACTGCTAAAGCACAAGACCAGCTGCAGATGTAGCACAGCTGGGGGCCAGCAGAAGAGCCTCAGCCCAAAAGCCGTTCCCAAGGACAAGGAGGGACAGCCTCTGCATGAAGCTTTCTTCATGACAGCTCATATCAGCAAAGCAGTTGACCTTGAATGCAGCCAGCTACACTTCTAAACTTAACCGACTAAACTCCTTGAAGGAGGTTGTGCTCAGGACCCGACAAATCCAATGAAATCCAGTGCTTATAAAACCAATGAAGCAGCCTTGAAGTACAACATTTGTGTAATTCAACTATTCTATTCCATCTATAGGAGTGGACAGAAGTTATTCTGCAAAACATTGAAGAATATGCTTCTGTTGCATTTTTTAAATTAAAACAGGGAAACAGTAAAACTCAGAAGATAATAATAAACATTTATCAGATGTGATAGGTGCAAAATACATTCAGTAAAAGAGTAGGGTCATAGTTCCTCTGTAACAGCCTGGGTAAGGAAGGTAAATTATACTTACGTCTAAAAGCATTTGACAGTTGTGACTGGTTTGGACTGATTGGTTTACTAATTGGGAATAATAATGATGCATTCTGCAAATAATTCTATTGTTATAAATGAGATGACTCAAGAAAAGGATGCTAACATAAACTTAGTGTATAAGAATTTGGTCCACGTTAATTTTTTTTTCACTAACAGAGCTGATCCAAAGATCAGTGAAATATTTGAGTGGGTTTTGTGTTGTCTACTGTAGCTTTTCCTCCATTACTATTTTTTAAGCAGCTTCCCTTGCTTCTTAATTATTTTCTTTTTTAAAGCCTAATTTACAGATTTAAGTCTAGCCTACAGATGACTTGTATAAGATGCCACATTTTGTATCCAATTTCCTCCAAGAAAAGTTAATTATTTCAATAAATGATGATTTTTCCTAGGCATGTATTTTAATTTGTCTCTTAATGTATGGAACAGTCTAGCCCTTGTCTAAGGTTTGGAAGAGATCAGGAAGATTAAATACCTTAAAGAGCACCTAAATCAGAATTAGAGTTTCTGACTTTCAAGATGTGAAAAATTGGGGGGTGGTGAGGGGGTGTGTGTGCGTGTCTCTCTCTGTCTGTATAAAGATACTAACACAACCTGTTATTTCAATAGTTTTATACATATTTCTATCTGCTGTCTCAGCCATAAACCATTTGCCTGATTAAAAAATAAAGTCAGGTTTCAATTTCAAACACGATAAAAAGCTAAAAAGCCGTTTACTGTTTTAATTACTATATGAGGAGCTGAAGATTTTTAAACACCAAATATAGCCAAATTACACAGGATGACTGTAACCACCAGCATTTCTGTATTCAGACTCTATAGAACAGAGGTCAGCAAAAGAGAAGTGTCGATATCTCTTAGAAGGCAAATTACTAAACATACAAGTCTCCATCCTCACCTAAGTAATGTGATTGAGACAAAGACAGACTAAGAGAGTTATGCATAGAGAATTTCAAGGTTAACTATTTGTTCTTTTGCTTTATTCACCAGTTCTTAGACTAGGCTCACAGGAAATACTAAAATTTTCAATCTATTTTTAGAAAACAATTCAGGCTCACCAAATAATAATGCATATACAGTACACAGAACATTAACTCATTGAGCATTCCACCTGCTCTACTTCAATTCAACACAGAAACAAATTGAGAATAAAAACATAATCACGTTCAGCATGCTATGATGGATGAAAATGATATGTGCCAAACAGCAGAGTAGTTTAAAAGCGAGGGATGAGAATTACCGTAAACTAATGTAAGGTAGGTAGACGCTTGTTGGAAGATTGTATTCAGAGCAGTTATCAACGGCTTACTGTCAAAGTGGATAGATGGATGAAGTGGTTCATAGGGTTTGTTCTGCTTCTAGCATCATTCAATATTTCCTGAATGATGGAAGACAGGAAGAACTTATCAAGCCTGTCAGATGACAAAGTTGGGAGCCACTGCAAATGCTGGAAGAACAGGATTAGAGTTCAAAACCATTTTGACAAATTGGATGGTCTAAAAAAGGAGGACGCAACTCAGTTTGGCAATTTAAAAGCATCTTGTGTGGGTGAAACAATTAACTTCACAATTACAATAGAGCAGATGACTCACAAGGCAGAAAAAAATGTGGAGTCAAAATGAGCAGAATATGAATCAACAGCGTTTTGCTGATAAAAATGTTCAGACATTTCCTGGTATATTAGCTAGTATGTTATATGGAAAAACTGCGGAATAATCCTTCCAGTTCACTCATATTGGTAAGGCTGGAATGGTGTATCCAGTTTTGAAAAAAAATGGTTCATATAGTTAGGGGGAGTATGAGGAAAGACTTTACAGCCAAATATGTAAAAATTACTGGAAGCTACTTTCCTTTTCCACTGGGGATAAGAGAAGTGATGGGCCTTAAATATAACCCACAAAACAGGTTTAAATTGCAGTGAGCGAGATTTCAGTTAAACAGCAGGGGAACACTTCCTAAAAGAGAAGGTAAGTGCAGACAGAAGGCTGCCTGTAAAATATGAAGTATTTCCATTACGGAAAGTTTTGAAGAACCTCTCAGAAAAATGTCTGTTGAGAATGAAAAGGGACAAACCCTGATCCATTCTGGGGGCAGGGGCACTCACTGCATTCTCACTTGAGGTCCCTTCCCTCCATATTATGTACGATAAGGCTTTATCTGTATGTACTCTAAAATATTTCACCAACCTTAGTCCTGGGAAAATATTCAGTGGCCATGTAGTACAACCACTGAACAGATACCTGCATCATAATCCAGCTATGGATCCTCTGACTAAAGCTGGAAGCATCAGGAAGCAGGTTGGAAGGTAAAGAAATCAAGGAGTAATCTATTCCTTCAATAAGGAAAACACCCCCAATATATGAAGTACTTTTTTTTTTTTTTTTTTTTTTTTTGGCTGAGTTGCTTTTCCTAAACAGCTATTGGTGTCACACTGCTCAATAGCAAATAAAACAGCTGCAGAATGGGATTTATTTTTACAGTGGTCCTAAATGTACACACTGAGCAATTTGCACAATCTGCCTCACAACTTGATGCGGTTAAAATGCACCCCTGTGGACTACTTTCAAAAACCTATTTAGAAGAATATACACTGTCTCACACTGAAAAAGATCAGGGGAAAAGAAACAATAAGTCAGAGGCTACAGCTGATGAAGAGAAAGAAGAGAAGCAAGAGGAACAATAGAAATGAGGATCTGTTTTTCACTTTTTACTTTCCTCTCCATTATTTTAAGGATCTCTTTATGCTAACACTGTAGGACTACACATAATAATAATTGAGAACATGGAACAAAACCAAGCAATCGTTATGCAAAATTGGAATCTGGCCCTGAAAAGCCTTTCTTAAGCATCTCATTCATCTCACACATTTTGATGAAGACTTCCTGCTATTTCAGCTTGCCTACTTTGGAACTTTCCTTTCTTCATTTTGGAAGAGCTAAGTAATTGCTTGGATCTTCCTTCTGTGCTAATATCTTGGTGGAGATTCTTATTAAATGTAAAAGTCATTTAGGACCCAAACTCCTGAAAAATCAGTCCTGTAATTTCTTCAGAGAGCTGTGAAGTGCATTCTTTGTATTCCCATGAAGAACACTGACTTCAGTGACATTTTAGCAGTCCATAAAAAAGTTTCACCTGGAGATCTGTGGAAAACCTGTACCATAACTCCCAACAAAATAATAGATCACAACCAACTTTACCGAAAATTAAAAACAAATAAATCTAGTACTTTGATGATGTGATACAAGAATACTGATCCACTTTTTTAATGCATAAAATTGTATTTAAAAAAAATAAAAAAAATCAAATACACTTATTTCTTACATAGTTCTAATGCCTTAAGATTTTTATTTTAGCAAGACGAGAAAAACATCTGCAGTCTCTAGCAAAATAAGCTACCTTCCTGGAAAAATTATCAATTACAGGAGTTGTCTGAACTACATTCAGATGTAGATACGTTTCAAATCTAAGACATTAGCCACAGTAAATGTAATTACTAGGTAAGGAATTAAATATTATGTTATACGATTTTATGTGGAGTGATTTTGTGCCATTTTTGTAATTTTAAGTGTACGTTTATGTGGAGTGATTCTGTGCCTTTTTTGTATTTTTAATCGTACATACTTTATTACCATATATATTTTAATAAAGTTAATGGGGAAAATGCCTTTCTGTTAAACTGAGAGATGAAGGTTGAATATTGTTCTATTAATTCTCTTGTTTCTTGTTCAGCCTATAGCCTATTGTATTTTCCTTTTCAGCCCATATTGCTTCTATTTTTCTGTATTCTGATCTTACTTTCTTTCTGAAGTAGACCTTGCAAGTTTGCCATTGTGCATAAATTAACACTACCTACTTTTCACTATATATATTCTACTTGAATATCATATAGGATATGACTGGATAACACCTACTGAAATACTGCCTTTTTAATTCAGATGAACTTGTATCATGTTTTATAGTATAGGTAAAAGCTTTGATCTGTACTTACCAGCCAGTCCCTTTTCCTTGGGACCAAGTTTGACTGGCACTGTGAAAGGATCACTGTCACCAACTGAGAATGAATGCAGTGAATAAACATTCTGCACTGCATTTATGAGCTTGTTTCCTTAGGACTTTATTTGCAATGATTCTCTAATACCTATAATTATAGTAGACACTTTACAGAATTGGAATCTTTTTTCTGATACTTTCCCAATCTAGCTGTGTAGTTCAAACTCCTTTCTCTAATTCAGTCTCCTGAAGCACAACATTATTTAGATATATAGTCCCTGTTTTCCTACCCAGCATGAGTAAAATGGTTAAGTCCGAACTATCTCACTAGCTTTCCAAAACATTAGCGGTATTGCTCTGAACTGCAAGAAGTATGTGTGATATCAGCTTTTTTGTTATTACTATTATTAGATAAACTCTAGAAGCAGAAATCACTTTTTTCAAATGCCAGTCTCTCTTGATCTTAAGCCACTCATCTTTGCCTTACACAGAACATCATAACTGTTTTCAAATGTCTCTGCAGTGATTTTAAACTTCCTTATTAAACAGAAAAGACAGCTCTTACTGTTCCTGAAGGACCCAACCCTACATACCTTATCCATAACAGTTGCACTTTATATTTCTAAATAAAAAGCAGGCACTGTAGGACTGAACTTCAGGTCTGCTGTGCTAGCGGTTTGCCAGTACAACTCACTCTCTTAATGGGCTGTCACCAAGACAACTCTCAGAATCACCAAAAAATCTCTGTACAAACACCTTTACACAACTCCTTAGGTTGCACAGTATACTTGGTACAGAATGACAAGAAAAGGCTTATACTAGTTTGAAAACATATTGTATTTTCAGCATTGAGCCTAAGTGCACGCAATGCTGTCAAGACAGATCTGAGGGTGCTGTAGTGGAAGTGTCCATGTGTAAACTCCAGAAATCAGTGTAAACTCCACAAATCCTTGCATGTGCTGGAGCCGATCCTGCTTCTTGGGAATGTTGCTGTCTGGGCTGCACAGACCTACTTTCTGCATGCTGCTGCACACACCTGCCTTCTCTAGGAAACGGGCACCTACACATCACTTGCTAAGACATCTACCCATCCCAGTTCACGCCTCTTAAAATTATTTCATTTAAAATTTAGTTAACTTTAAATCTGTAGTAGTTAGCAAGGATATCACAGCAGAACTAGTACATAAAATGAGCTAGAAAGCAGCAGCTCAATCCAGGCTCGGACATTAGTCAAACAAGTTCTTTCTCCACACTAATCCCATGAGGGTTTAAATCTAAACTGTTTAGAAACGGAACTGTTTAGAAAGGCTCTGTTGAACACAAGTTCGTTCTGTTCCTAGCATCTCATTACTTCCCCCTTACAGTTCCAGATTACTTCCTCTATCAAAACTGTTTTCCCGTCTCTCTCTAGTTTGAAAACGCTACTTAGTCATTTTACCATGAGTAATTACAGAAATAGTCCCTGTGCCTCTCTTGTTAACACTTCTCAAATATTTGTGCAGTGATTTCATACCCTGCTTTAATCACCTCTTAATCCAGTTTAAACAAATTAAGTTCAATCAAACTTCCATTATAAGTAATATTCTCTCACCTTAGCTACCCTGCTTTGAACTTTCTTCAGTATTTCAGCAGTCTTTCTTATGATGAGGGGTCTCATGAATACTACATGCAGTATTTTGAGGGCAGCTTGTGCTATCATTGATATGTACCACTAAACTGGACATTAACAACCAGATGGAAGAAATAGTCTGAAACATCACAAAAATAGGTGTAACTCGGAAGTTGCTGTCATATATCCTCTTGCTACCTTACTTGTTTTTATTTTGCTGGACTGTATGTCAAGGTATAGATGAAGGAAGATAATAAAGGAAGTGAATTAAAAGAAAAGATTCAGACCTGACTTCTGCTGAATGCTGTTCTCATTCCGCCTAGGCCTACTTATTTATGTTCTGATTTCAGAACCACAGGTTCAACACTGTGGTCCAGAGAGGACCATATACTAAATCATTAATAGCTCTGTTGATTAAAGCATATGCACTTTCACCTGAAAGTAAAAGCTAGGTATATGGGATGGGTGGGTGGGGGGGTGGGTGGGGGGGTGTGAAAGAAAAAAAAATAATATTCATTCTCCAAAGAAATATCCACATTCTATTAGGAGAGTTTTTATTTTCTAGGTCTCCTGTTCCAAGCTGTACTAACTTGAACTTTGGCTTCGTACCAAATGACTATATCCAAGATGGCAGCATTTAAAATCTATTCTTTTTCATATATAGTAAATGTTTTTGCTTGAATAATGCAATGTGTTTTTCAGTGCAGTAGGGCATTTGGCGTAATTTGCCTTCTTCATATAACTATGTTTCAGGTATGTGTAGGATTGACATTATTTATGTTCATGTGAAACGTAAATAAGTCAGAAACAGCTGACAATGTATTTTCTTTGCCATTCCTATATTGTAGAGCACCATGTCACTTTATATTATGTTCCATTATGATAAATTCATTTTTAAACTGAGAGTCATGATCTATATTAGATCTTGAAAAACTTAAAAGCAAGAAGTGCACTTTAGCTACTTCTAGAAGTCTTAAGGAACCCCATTCCCCAGCATTGTGGTTGTCATTATTTAGATTATAAGAGAATACATACAATATATACAACATATAAAGCCTTTACAAATAACACACACTAGTCAGGGTATGTGACTTCAGTTAGTCAGATGTAACTATAATGATTTATGGAATACATTTTAGTTCACCATGAGTTTCGTTACTAATCTGATCTCATCATGTTGTAAGTTTAGTGTCTTGTAGAAAAAAACCTGAATCTGTATCTTTGTAATGTATTATTTATATTTACTCTCTATCCAACAAAACCCGAAGCTATATGAAAATTCATCTACAAAAAGTGAAAATTATTCAGAACAAGCCATCAAAAAAGCATTTACCCTAAGTCAATTCAGAGCACTGAATGAAAAATAACTTCTGAATTACCTTCTTTCATGTATCTATAACTCACACAGAAGAACTTGCGTACTGGAATTACAGAAGTATATGCATTTTTCATCTAAGGTAATGGAAAATTATTGTTTTATGGGTCACTTACCAATACTTGCCTCTGTGCACCCAGTATTATAGAATTGTTTCAGCAAGGAGATTGAGAGTAAAGTCAGAGTTTCAACCAAGACTGTGATTCAGATAAGGACTACACATAGTTAATGTCAAATAGGTAGGAACAAAAAAGCAGAATGTAAGCAACTGCTTTCCTCACATTTACCCTCAGGTGTAGCAACTCTTTCTACCACAGGAGCGAAGCCATATCCTACACCTTTGCTCCCTCTGTTTATTCAGAGTACTACAGAAAAAAAGAGGAATTGGGAGGCATGATTGGGCTTATTCCTGATGGTGAGCTCTCAGCATACCATTAAAACTAAGCAGCAAGGTCAGACAATCTTTAGTCTGAGCCAGGAAATGAAAAGTTATAGTCAGTACAGCTTATCCATGGCTGCCCTGGTGCTGGCACCTGCACAGATCCAAATCTGATCTTAACTCCTAATAGACAAAGCTAATGAAAGGCCAGGCACCTAGAAAAATAGTAACTAGATGAGCTCTAAGTAACTATACTTTTGATAACATTCGATACACTCCCATGAATGACATAAAATCACGGAATCACACAGAACGGTCAGGGCTGGAAGGCACCTCTGGAGATCATCTAGCCCAACCCCCTGCTAAAGCAGGGTCACCTACAGCAGGCTGCACAGAGTCGTGTCCAGGTGGGATTTGAATGTCTCCAGAGAAGGAGACCCCACAGCCTCCCTGGGCAGCCTGTGCCAGGGCTCTGTCACCCTCAGGGTAAAGAAGTTCTTCCTCATGTTCAGCTGGAACTTCCCGTGGTGCAGTTTGTGCCCATTGCCCCTTGTCCTGCCACTGGGTACCACTGACAAGAGCCTGGCCCCATTCTCTGCATGCATTGGTAAGACCTGCTCTCAGTCTTCTCCAGGCTGAACAGGCCCAGCTCTCCCAGCCTTTCCTCATTAGGGAGATGCTCCAGTCCCCTCATCACCTTCGTAGCCTCCAGTGGCTCCTCCCCAGTAGTTCCCTGTCCCCCTTGAACTGGGGAGCCCAGCACTGGACACAGCGCTCCAGGTGCAGCCTCACCAGGGCAGAGCAGAGGGGCAGGATCACCTCCCTGCACCTGCTGGCCACGGTCCCCCTCATGCACCCCAGGATCCCACTGGCCTCCTTGGCCACCCGGGCACACTGCTGGCCCACGGGCAACTTGCTGTCCCCCAGCAGTCCCAGGTCCCTCTCCGCAGAGCTGCCCCCCAGCAGGTCAGCTCCTAGTCTGTGATGGTGGAGGGGGCTGCTCCTTCCTAAAATGTTTACATTCAGAAGTGGATCGGTTCAACACAGTCCAGCTCTTAAAACAGTTGATTCCATTTGGGGAAAGACACAATTGTAGACAAAATATCTGCATTCAGAAACAATGACGTTTCAAGTGAATTAGAAAGGTTTTCAACTTAGCAGAGACACTAACGAAATGTAATCACATAGAAAATGTAGCTGTACACACATCCACATCTCTCCCCCTTCCCTTACCAAAAAAAAAAACAACCAAAAAACCCACCCCCCCCAAAAAAAAACCCCAAATCTAACAAAACACCCCAAACTGCAAATATACTCCAAACCCTAAAATATCTTCCACACTTGGAGGATCATCTTCAGTTTTGATTTCTTTTGGGTAGCACGCTGCTATACCTTGCTGTGCTGCTTTAATCTGTACAGTGTCATAAGAGTATCCATCCCACATGAAGACTGCTGAATGTGTAAGATAATGTGCTTTCCCAGCCTAGTTACTAAGAGTTGTGATGGTTCACATTGCTAAAGTTGGATAAACATAGAGAAACAATCAAACATCTACATACTTTCTATTTGCTTTGGACATTTTCTTGTAAAAATGTCCACCATATCTGCCCACAGTAACAGCACTAGTATCCAAACTGTATAGCAGCTAAACTAGTGTGCATGTTTTATGCATCACTACCTCTAAAAGGTAAAACATACAGTGCCACAAGCTACTGCAAAATTGTAGCTATCTTAGCATAATACTATTGGTGTTTTGAGGCTGTGTGTAACAACCCATAAACCTCTGTCTGGTATGTAATAAACGTTATTACACCCCTGCTCCAAAATTCTGGTATTACGAAGGAAATATGCTGCATAGTTCCTTACGTTTTTTGAAATCAACACTCCTTTTTTGAAGAACAACTACAAGGCTGCTGGGTTTAGAGCGATCTTTTTCACCCTGTATAATATGCAGCTGCAGTTTCTACATGACTACCTGCATCTGGTTTGCTTAATGACTACACTTCTATGTATATTTATTGTTTACATATCCTAAACAAATGTATGCTGCAGGGCTCTACACAACCGAACATTTAGTACGAAGAAGATTTCTCTAAGTGAAGGAAGACACATCTGAGGCAAAAGAACAACTTCTGCAAATTTTAAAACACTACAAGCAATGGATAGGTCTGTCTAATATCATAGGAATGACTGCATACTCGGGAGGCAACACACTATTTCTGGGTGGCTGTAAGAGTACTATGGTATTTACACTACAGATGAAGGCCATTACAAAAAGATGGCGAAGAAACAGAGGATGGCCTCAGTACTTAAACTCATCCAGTTGCAATGACTTAGAGAAGAACCAAATCGATGTCCTTCATACCTCTAGAAAAATGGGGAATGTGAAACCGCTGACTCATTCAGAAGTAGCTCCACAATATGAAGCCACTTACTCAGGGACTCTGGCAAAGCCACAGTTGCATTCTTTATGATTAAATTTCTGTTAGAAACCATCATAACTTTCAAGGTAACTGAACTGCTACTCAAAGGAATATTTGTAACTGGAAATGAAGGTAGAGAGGGAATTTAATGCTAGTCAAACACGAGAAAAATCAGGATTTTCGGGTTCACCAAAAAACTTTGGAGTGGCTTTCATGATGATGGAAATCACTTTCCTAGGTGATGAATAGTTACTCCAGTGGATTAAGCATAAGGTGTTAATGCAATACAAATAATAAACCTGAGTAAAATGAAACTTTTTTTTTTTTTACATTTGAAATATTTTTTAAGCTGTTTTTGTGTGAAAGAAGTGAAAAATCTGTGTAGATTCAGCTCCTCTGTGAAAGCTGATGTGTTCCCATGCTAAAGCACTAACTGCCCCTGGTAGTGAAAAAGAGCCTTCAGCTAATCCCCCTCTAATTGAGACAGCTAACTCAAGTCATTATTTCATGCAATAATTTGCAATATTAAAGAAAATCAAATCATATATTCTGATACTTGATTGTCAGGGGTCTATTCAGAGTTTTATTTTCACATGACTTGTGACAAATCAGCCAGCACGAACTAAGGTGCTTCATTAATAACACTCTTGACATACTTATTTTTGAAAGAAGATACTGTTTTTCCATTGCACTGTGCAGAATTATTCTTTGCAAAATTCTGTTTTACAAGCAGCATAAAATAAAATACTGAATCACATTCTAGAGATCGTTTACACATTTAGGATAGCTGTCTTTCTATCAGAAGAAAATACTTTACAGGATTAATCCATTAATCTATTAAAATTTGTTGACTTACACTGTTACCTAAAGTCCCTGCAAATCCGGACACTTCTAGGAAAGGGAAATAATTTTTCCCATACAATCTCACCAGAAAGAGTTACAGAACTTCTGGACTTCAAAGAGTCTAAGAGTACTCTGTTTAATATTGGTAAGAAAATTTAGCACACTTGATCTACCAAAAGCATCCTTTAATAATTTCTCCTAACATTTATTTAATAATTCTGTTAATCTGCACGAGGACAAGAATTTGTTCTCCTGCTTTACTCCTTTGTGGTCATATATGTTCAGGTGTGTTTTTTATGTTTTAAAATTAGTTATAGTTTTCTTCTCCTTAGAAGATCACAGCTGCTTGACTCACAGTGATTAAAACCAGCTTCTAGTAGCAGGTGAAAGAATACAAGAAATAATATCAAATCACTTAAAAAAAACCCCACTTCTCAGACACAACTAAATGAATTTGTTGTAAGTACGACACATGTACAGAAAAGAACAAGAAATGGATTTATTGGCATTTCTTTCAGATGACTTTCAAGACTTTAAAACCACTGAGAAATAAAGTCATCCTAAATGCATACTAATAAAACTTCATACCAACACTCAGTATCGTGTTCTTTCTTTCCCTCATCCACTCAATCAAGGAAGAAAAAAGCATTTTTAATGAAAACACACAATATATTCACAAAAATACCCAAGCTAAACTGTACTTGGAAAATACTGGAAATACCATAGTCTCATATTGAAAAGCATGTTATGCTCATTAATTCCCTCATGCCAAGTCTTTCAGTCCCTAATCAGTCACAAGCCACATGGCACTTTCACTACCTTTGCTTTTGCTTCAGTAGTTTCTGTAATATTAGCATCACCATTACTTAAATTATCATTAATACAGATTTTTCTTTGTCTTTTCAATGATCAGACTCTGATGGAATACAAGTGAGACACATGTTATAACTTGGTTACTTCTTACATCTACTTATGCTCCCTGTTTAAGTATATTATATGAAATAGGTAAGAGGCACAGTCACTCGTGTAAGTATAACCCAGGGATTCATGGTCAGAGTCACCCACCTGTATGTGGCTCAATAGAAAAGTAAGGCTGTCCTTCCAGAATGCTATAAACCAGCTTGGCACTGTTTCCATAAACTGGATCATCTGCATCTGTAGCTGTTACTTTAGTAACAAAGGTGCCTAAGTTAAAAAAAATATACACAATTAATGTTTACACACTTACTTGAAATTTGCATAACTCAAAAAATAATTTGAAACAAATATTAATTTCCTTGTGAGTTGTATGACAATAAAAGAATACAAAACATTAACAACTTAAAATATCACTTGTTGAACACAAAGGAAATGTTTTTCAAGATGATATATGCCAGTAGAGTGAATGTCTGGGTTAAAAAAACCCACACCTTTTTAGTAGCTGTATTATTTAAAGTTTCTTTGTAGAATGCATTTAAAGCTACCTGATAAACCTCTGTAGACTTCAAGCATTTGCAAAGGAGTCATATCAAAGGGATACGAAAATACAAGGTTAATAATACAATATAATATGTTGCATTTAAGATTTACAAAATCACATTTGAAAGAACCTTGACAAGTTACAGAGACCACGTAGAAAAGCAATAATAAAAAGGCTTCTTTCTTCTTCTCTTGGCTTGCAGCCATAATAATGGTTTGATGTGGCCACAGTGACAGAGGTAGGACAACATCTATTGTCTCTGAAATGAGTCTCTGCCACTGAGGAGGCCATTGTCTAGCCAGAGTTATAAATCCCATACTCTGACTAAAAAAATAGAAGAAAAAAAAAAAAAAAGAAATTGCCCTTTTTATTTCTTAGGCAACATTGCACTTGCCATTTCTGTAAGAAGCAAAATCAAATGAAACTCAGTCAGTTACATTAAGCTTGCTACAGAGACTTTTTTTCCCCCTAAAAATATAATGATGACATTAATTAGGCTAACAATAAAGACAATATCTATGAGGGAGAGAAAGCAAGAGTAAGAGAGAGGTTAAGGGCTGAATTATGTTTCTTATGTTCAGGAAGGAAAAGAATTATAGCACTCACCAAAATATCGCCCTTTCTGGGTGTGCTAATAAAAATAGCCTCCTCTTCTTTCTTATACTTTGTGTGCTGTTGAATCCAAATTACACGTCACTTCAGGACAGAAACAATAAACTAAAGGGACAGGAGATCCCTTTGGCATGTCCTTGCATTGCACTTGCTGTTCTTTCTCTGTAGGGCACATTGCTGCTACAGCTTTGGGCAGTTTTGTTCTTTACACTACACATAAATTATTTAAAATGTGTGCATGTTTAGAGATAACGTGCATATCACTCAACAGCTTCCATTTCACCCTTTCCCAGCTGGCCACTTCAAACATCAGGGCAAGATACAGGGCTAGCAAAATGCTGGATTGTCTAGAGGGATGGAGAAACCTCACTTATGGAGTGGAAGTTCTGCAGTGCCTGAAGTTGTGGCAGGTTTGGTTCATGGGAATAATGGGATTATTCCCCGGGAAGGGAATACAGCTTGCAGAAACACATGTCACTAGAGAAAAAAATGCCTATGTCATGTACTGGTAATTAATTTTGGCTACCACTGTGAATTTATCTATTCTTACAGGGGGGTGACATCAATGAAGGGAAGCAGATCAGCTGGCCGTTATGCAGGCTCTACCATGGCCTCATCTGGCAGGAAAAATGCCCCACCAGCATCCCTCCTGCTGCTCGGCAGGGTCCAGAAGAATCCACGTGGCCTGCAGCTGATGCATACAACACGGAAAAGGAATCCAATGCTGATGAATATTATGTTGCATATGTCTTTGGCAGATGCTTGCTAACCTGTTTCTGTAAGCATGTACTGTTCATGTTTTTAAGCTTAACTGTTTTTGATGTTGAAAGGTGATCTTATACCTAACATTCAATATAATAACCTTTAACCTGCCACTGGGCATGAGAAGCAGACTTTATCCTCAACTTGATGGTTGGTTTGTAAGGAATTAACATCAGAAATTTGTTTTCTAACCAATTCCAAATTTTGCTGTACACCCAGACACTAATAGGCAATGCCTGGTAGCTTTGAATGAAAATGATAAAGGGGATAGATGACACAAATGTGGCCCCCAGCCCTGTAGCTAGCACAGCAGCCTCAACCTATAGATGATATCCTGAATGACCTCCTTCACACAGAGATGAATGAAAACAGTAACAGGGAAGCAACCACGAGGCATACTCAGAGGCCATGGCATAGGCTACAGTGAATAAAATAGGGAGCAATGACAAGTAAGTATGCAGGAAGCTTGAATTTGGATGATGCAAGAGCGGAGGATCAAAAGGACCTTTTGTGGCTTGCCCACAGTAGTTACAAAGCCTAAAAAGTAGTAGCTGTTAGAATTGTCGCACATATTTAAGGTTTTTTGGCTCACTTTCTGTAACTTACAACAGTTACAAGTTCTCTGTTACGATGTTCCTACAGAAAGCAATCTCTTAGCCGAGCTGTACCTCCCCTCTCACAGGATTCAGGCTACCGCCCCACCACCCCAGCAGGACATTCCCTGCAGTTCACAGCTGCTGTCCCATGCATGATAACAAATATGAACGTAGAGGACAGTGCTTTCTTCAGCTAGATTCAAACTGCAATAGCAGGAGATGTACTAGGTTTCCATGGATGCTATCATAAATCTTCTCTTTTAGAAGATTACAAAACAAAAGAGGTTTGCGCAGAATATCATACAATAGGACAGGGCTGCAATAAAATAAGGCTCATCACAGAACAGTGAAAATTTCTGTAAAAGTATTTTATCTAGGCTGTTTCATTTTGTTTCCATGATATAATTCATACACAAAAGAAAATAAAGAAGTTATTTAAAAATAAGTTAAAGAAGTGTTGACTTCTTTGAGGTTGTGTTTGATTTGCCTAGCTGGCTCTCATTTCAAAGGACTTCAGAAATAATTATATTGCTTGTTTAGAAAGATTTGATATATAATGCCTATCGTTTTCTTATTTCACTTGAGAATTCTTGAAGAATTTTATAGATATTTATTTCAAGTTTTCAAAACTTAAATGGGTATGTTGATTCTTTGATAAAAGTATCCTTTATCCCAAGTGTTCATTAGATACTGAAGTTGAATACACCATAGTAAAAAGAGGCAATCTGTCTAACATTGCTTCCAATCCTAATGCTCAGCTCTCAATATTTATTTCTTATGACATAAAATAATTTAATTGCTTATTGAGGCCCCAAGTTTATCTGAAATTTATACATACATTAAAAAACCAGACATAATAGTTACTATTCCCATTCACTGTTTATATACACAAAACAGGGGAGGCACGTGACATACCCTTCTTTTTTTTCCCTTACGTGACTATAATCTCACATAATAAAACTAATGAAGGGAACAGAAAAATAAGATATTCTCCCAGCCCTTAGAAATCAATTTCTTACACTGCCAGTCTCTGCCACTTAGCACTTCATTTCTGTCATACACAATTCTGAGGTCACTACAATTCAGCAATTTGCTCCCTAAAACCTTATTGATGAAAATTATTTATGAAATATGCAAGCAATCATGAAACAGAAAGTAAATAAATTACTTCTACTATTGAAATTAGTTAAGCTTTTACATAGTTTAAATTTTATCTCCTTTAATTTGTTGGGGTTTTTTTTTGTGTTACACCTTGAATCAAATCTTCTGCAGGTGTGAAACATGCCACATTAATATGTTCACACTGGCAATAAGAAGTATGTCAGAGAGCAAACTGTCCCCTCTGCAGCTGTGGATGGCATTGCTGCTCTGGTTCCCCTGCAAGAAGGTAACGGTCCAGAAGAAGTGGCAACCCATCCCACTCCCACAAGTGATAGAACCCTATCCACCTAAGCTTTGGAGATCTGGAGAACTAAGGGTGAAAAATAATGCAGAAAAAAGGAACTCAGAGCCACCATGGCTGATACTTAGACAATCTCCCGAACACAGCAGAACTCTCTATGCTTTGGTCTAGAGCTTTGAATTATTGATATTTAAGCAGGATTTTACTCCACTACAGACTCTGCAGTTATAAACCGCGTGTACATAAATATTTTTACATGCATAATGTGTTTAAAGTTTTAAAAATAAAATTACTGATTGAAAAAACAGTAAGAATGTAGGGAAGAGCATTTATTAAGTAAATGCTTTTTGAGAAACAACATTCTGGGTTCTACCCAACAAAAAAACAGCTAAGGTTTCTGTTTGTGTTTAATTTTGACTGCATTTGGCTTGTGTTTGTTTCTTTGTCAATGCTACAACAAACTCATTTAGCTAGAGACTATAAATTTGAAATGGTGCCATTTTTACAAGAAAGCCACTATTATAGTCCAAGTCACTGTTGTCCTAATTACAATAATATAGCAGTTTTATATAATCTGGCCCAACAACATAATCACTGTTTCTTTTTTAATTTATGTTCCTAATATTTCCTTATGTAAAACAAAACCATCTTTTCAATAGCTGAGGCAAATTTTAAGATGTTCTGTTAAAAAAACGTGCTGCATTTTTTTCGGAGGTACACTTTTGCAATGCTAATGACCCTGCGATTAAACACGGACTGCGAAGAGATTCAACAGATTTTAATTAATGAATACTTCTAATGTGATTTCACCACTAACCATTGCTGATTGGTTTAGTGTCAGGTTTCATAGTTTCTCTTTGCAACAGGCTAGCAATCAGAGAAGCAATTAGCAATAAAAGTATTTTTATATGGCTAGGTAAGAAAGCCTGCATTTGCTGGCAAACTGAGATTAAAAGCTATCATAAAAATAAGATGTGTGTGCTCAGCTAGTGCTCTTCTGTTGTTTTGGCTGTGTTTTTATGTGCAAGTCAGGGTACAAATTCTGCACATTAGTCAGAAAGAAAAATGCATATGCTGCCACAGGGAGTCGGGAAGCAAATTTTTTGGTGTGGCAGTGAAATGTGTGTTCTGGGAAAAAAGAAAGAAAAAAACAACCAAAAATTCAACAATAAACCCCCCAAACTTGTATGTTCTAGAGGAGGTAACGCATAGCTGTTGCCAGAAATTTACATGAATCCATATTCAATGAAGCAACCATTTTGTTGAAAGATTGTAATGGCTGGTAAAAATAAAAAAATGTGACCATAATGCAATATAGTGGGACCATGTTTTCTCATTTGCCCAGGGACTTCAGCATTTTTTTTCCTTTTCTGATGCCCTTTTTGGTCTCACTCACTCTTTCCTCCTCTTCCCAAACCCTGACAGGCTGAAATCTCCATTCCATTCAGAAGATCTGATAACAAGTCTGACAGGGCATTAAGAGTATATATGCATGAAAAAGATCTACCATTATTTACAAACTGTTTTGTTTTTCTAAAAGAATCACTGTGCTTCACATCTCCAGCTAGATTTTGAGTTTGGCTGATAGTAGCCCTGCAGTCAGTAGCGGTCACAGCAAAGCATTGTTTGCATTCAGCAGGTCAGATAAGCATTCTTTCCAAAATGAAGCCTTTTCTTCACTGTCCTTCTTTGCTATAATCTCACAGGTAGCATGACAGTTGTTGTCATGGTAACAATTTTTTATTGAATAAAACTGCAATAATCTCATAAAAACCTGTATAACTTCTTGACATGTAAATTATTACTGCCTCAAAGCTTAAGGAACTTATTATTTGTTTTTCATTGTTGCTGATTTTTAAAATACAAAAACATATTTTTAAGCCTTATCATCTCAGATTATTCTACACGAGACTATTTCTAAACCAAAAATCTATGAATTAGAGATTTCACTAACCAAATAAACAAATCTTATATGGAATAGAAATCTGTGTAATGCACTTCAGGACTTTCTAATATGTGTAAAATGCACACATAAAATATTATCATTGGCATTTTAAATTGCATAGCTTGGTGTCTATGCAGATGCATATATGTGGGTATGTTATACGAGTAGTTTAGCGTTCTTTGCAGATCATACACAATTTCACTCCTAACTTCTACACTAGTACTTGACTATATTTTTGTTATTATTAACAGCTACATTATTGCCAAAGTTCTGAAAACAAAATATGTGGATCAGGTCTCATAAGTCAAGAAAGTCCTCTCCCCAAAGACTCCAAGAGGCAAGAACCAGGGCAGACAAATGCAGGCAGACAACTGAAGAGAGACAGGGAGATGACAAGAGGATGTAAATCGTCCTGGGAAGCCATGCTGTCAGCAGGCAGTGGTGCTGTGGCCTGACCTACCTGCTGTCAGGTTAGCACACCTTCCCCACAGCACCTACAGCACATAGGCATCACGGAAGAGTTTTAAGGACTGCTTTGAGAACAGATGACAGTAGTCTTGTGTAGGTTTTTCAGATCTTCCCACACTTAAAGGAAAGCATGTGAAAAATAGGTAAGTATTTGCTTTGTAAGCGGACGTCTTTCAGTGATGAAAAATTAATGGAGGTGAAAGATGACATCCTAAGCAGCGGTAAGGGGTGGAGATATGGGCCAGAAGGATCCACTAAAGGAAACTATAGGCAGCTTACGCTTGGCATGCTAGAGACACAGGAAGGCCAGAATGTATTCTACTGTATTTATACTAGAGTTCTGTATACAGCCACTCCTAGAGGGAAAAATGAGAAAGAAAATGTGTGTACTTTACAGGTGTAATGCTGATACGTGGGTGATGAGAACCATATAAATACATAGATAGGAGACTTCATTTAATCTTCTGCAAAGACAAAAACAACAGCAAAAGCTTCCTTACAATGAGAAATTGTACAAGGAGGAATAGCTCCCCAAGGGAAATAACAGAATCCTCCTCACTGAAGAGTTCACTCTATTGCACAGGATGCTAGATAATGTATTCTAAGGGAAAACCCTAGAAAGACAGGAAGATTAACTAATAGGGTAATTTGTCTTTCCCAGCTGTAATTTGTTTGACTCTAAGTAGTGAAATACTGTGATGCTGTCATGATCTTGTTTATGATGATTAAGGTAAGGAAGAAGGAAAAGAGGGTTATTCATACCACTCAGTTTTGGTCTCAACTGGCTAAATTAGATACGTAGCTGCACTAGCTTTCTGCTCTGTATAAGGGAGGAAAACAGAATTGTCCTTTCATGGGAACCTGCTTTCTTGGTCGACCAGCGAGGAATCCAAATTAAATTAGCCAGCTAATGCAAATGTCTAAGTTTTAACATATGACTACTGTCTTATGCGTATGTACTCAAATTAGGCCATACCAATCTATAATACTAACCCTCCAGGAACTTCAGGCATGTAAGCTGGCACATCAACTTATAGGAAAAGCACAAGTATTGCAAGACTTTTGTTTCTGTTTACATTATTTTCCAAATATATATATATATAAAGACCTATGTGCACTTACACACTCATTTAGACAAATACATATAATTTCTGCAATAAACTGCAAATCATTTCATATTCAGTTTTTTAAAGCTGATCTTAAAAAGCAGAGTAACAAAGCATTACTGGTTTGTTTTGCTAGTTGGTTTTATATATATAGTTGCGCTGTTGATGTCACTGAAACACACAGGATTTGAGAACCCAGTACTCTACAGACCTACAGCAAATGGCAGATGGTGCCCCATACAATTGATAGTCTAACCCAAAAGTTTTAACACCTGAAAAATCTGGCTTAATAAAGGGATCTGAAAGAACCCAACAGGAGCAGCTTGGTCAACAGTAGGAAATAACCACTACAATAAATTATGAAGTACTGTGCCAAAAAAAACGCAAGAAACTCTTTCCTGTTTCCAGCAGGAAAATACTTTTTTCATGTACCTCTGATATACTGAGTCAGGTTTAGCTCCATAAGCAGAACAAAAATCCGAGTTATTTCTTCCAAATGTTACATATTACTTAATGCAATTTTTAGAGTAGTTTAGAAAGTTAATGAAACCTTGAAAAAATGTTAGCATGCAGTATGTGTATGAGTCAAAATCTCTGAGCAACTGAATATCCTACCACATATAACACAATGATGCTTTTAGATTGCTCATGTGTCATTTTAAGGACTTTTCATCATGTGAGGGAAAAGGGAAAAATATATTATATGCAAATGTGTAACTGCAGAAGTATGAAAGGTGCTTGCTATGCATAGGAGAAGAAAGCCTTCTGTACAGCCCACAGACAACGGAGCAAGCTGGCAGCCTTCAGCATTTTACAGCTGTATAATGAGGACTGTAGGAAGCATGGTTGTGAAGTCTAATAAACTGTGTATTTTACAAAATTTGTGCACAGATTAATCATTTTAGAACTCTGATGCTGCCTTTATAACATGAACTTTTGGAAATAAAAATGTTTAACATCAGAAATGTATATTCAATCTAGTGATATAGATAACTCTTTGGCAATTATCCTTGCTGATTTCACCTACTGCTTGGATTTAGCCTGTGTGACTTTAATAAGAAAGGACACTGCCTTTTCAGTTTTAAGGTTAGCAGCCTTTCTTGGTACAACTTATAAGATGCTGCCATTAGAGAGCCCTGGGTGGCTGTTTGTTAGGATTAGAATAAAGTATGTAACATCACAGGCAACAGTAGAAGGGTAAAATATATTTTATGTTTGGCTTAAAGAATAATGTTTTCTTTTCATTTTTTTAATTGTTTTATTATTATTCTCCCTTTAGGTATCACCCACACTATAGAATATTAATTGATATTTGCAAGAGATGTGGGAAATAACTATTCTTTTGTTCAGGACTTTTTGAAAGACTGCTTGTCTCTAATCAATTGACTATTTCATCAGCATTCATTCTGCGAGGTCCCCAGGCAAAGACAGTGAAATTGGATGATCACTGTACACTACGTTACCAAGGGGGAGGCGGGGGGGTAGTACGGTAAGGCTTGTTGATTTCGATGGAAGTTTCAGGTTATGCTCAGGTGTACTGTATACAAGTATAAATAAATAATAAAATAGCCCTGGCTGTTTAACTGCAGAAATCCTTTCATTTATACCTTTCTATCATGAAAACAGAAAACGGCTGGTATAATCTTGCAGCTTTGATGCCCTGCTTGCTTTATTTGGTAGAGCGAAGCCTACAGTGCCAGTAACTGTAATCCAGGTTACAAAAGCAGACTTTGAAATATTGCCCCCTTAGGCCACTGCGGAGCAAGCATATGGCAGCACAGACCATGAGGGCCCCAGGGAGCGGGTACAGTTGAATCAGCTGGCCAGCAGTCCTCTCCTGGCTGATTCATGAGAAAGCTGTATTGACATCAGCTCCACAGGCAATTGCTGCTCTGTATTCACAAAGAAACCTCAAGTGCTGCAGATTCAGCAGCATACAAAGACAGGGGAACCAACTCAGGGCAGGGTGGGGAATGACCAATGCCAGGAAAAAAATAAAATAAAATAATGGGTTCTGAATTGCGTCTGAATCTCATTTTCCCAAATGTCAAGTGTGTCTGTCAAAGAGACGCCTAACACAGGCTATCTCAATTAACAGAGTTTGAGGACTATTGGTCTCCAGCATTCTAAAGCTAAATCTTTTGTGTTAGCAGAGTGATGTAAGTTATAGTAATCAAAGTTGCTATGAAAAAAAATACCACACAATTTAATTTTTTGACCTAGAACTTTCTAACTCATGGTTAGAATTTGTCTATGTTTCCTATAACTAAAAAAAAAGAGAGAATACATTCCAGTCCAATTCTGTGGTATTTCACAGAGCCTAAGTCTGGCAGAAATCTGTACTAGTCGGCTCTCTCTCATCTGTTTGCCACTTAGGAAATCATCCACTGGCCAGCAAATGGGCTTATGTCACAAGCATAGTTGTTTGGAGAAACAAAATGCATGCTTTCAAAGCCAACAAAACAAAACTACCACAGTTTTGAACATTCTTTTCTATAAAATGTGAAATTTGGAAAAACTGTGAGAAATGCTTGTTAAGAGTAGATTTAAAGTGGCAACCAAAAGAGCATGTAGCAGAAACCTGAGTCAAAGACTTATTTGCATATATTCACCGAACAGAAATATGACTGTGTGAAGTGTATAAATGAAAAGAACCACAAAGAACTTCAGAAGCAGAATATCTGCAACAAGAACAATATATAGCTGTGACTATGAGAAAGGAATCACCTGGAAAAATAACAGCAGGACAGATTCTTGTAGATTGCTTAGGACTAGAGAAGCAAGCACCTAAATGCCAAAATTTTCTTTGCTCTGCCCTCATATGGTCAACATGTGTCTATGTCTGTCTGTTCGTCCTCATCCTGTGAAACAGGAACATCACAGGAAGATGTAAAGGAGCTAGGACTTCAACTCTGGTCCAAATTAGCTTTTTCCTGATGTCACTTCACTATGCGTCATTTGCAAAACATTCCTTTGTGCAAAGGGAATGAATGTGTGCAAAAAATGGAAAAATTGTAACAAATTGCTGCCAGTTAATGGAGAGGGAAAAAAGGCAGTTTTTGTCTAAGAAACCACTGCACATTAACAGCTCCACACTTTGCACGGGTAGTTTAGAGCTTATTTCTAAGAACCAGGTAGTATCTTCAGAACTTGAATGTTCACATACTTGTTGCCACTAGTACGAAGTATTTTGAGCAATCCCAGTGATTTTAGCAATTTTGTGTAAAGTCAATGAACTAATTTAATACATTCAGGACAATATAGGTCAGTGCAACAAAAGGGTCAGACTATAAACCCCTAAAAAGCAATATTGTAACTTCATCTGTGGTCCTTGAACTCATCATGGTCATTTACGAACAATGTAAAAAGATAATGACATTTTCAAACAGACCTCGTGAGAAATGGAAAGTACAAAAAAATCCCAAAAAACAAACAAAAAACCCAAACAAAAAAACCCACCAACATACTCAGAAATGTTTATTCAAGGCTCAATAACAAGTAAAATTAGGGAGAATACTGTCTTGGTTTTCCTAATCAATATCCTAACCAATTACTGAAGGTTACTTATGACTCTGCTTTTGGAACCCTGTCTCAGCCACACAGAATGTACAGAAGATTTTAAAGACATGTACGCTCACTAAATATATCTTTCATGTAAAATGTTCTTCAGTACCACAGCTAGTGAATTTGATTATGCACAAGATGACTAAGTAAAGGAACAAGAAAACATGAAGATATACATTTTCTAACAGCTGTTGCCATATTTTAAAACATCTGCTGGTTTTTTTCCTTAGCTTTTGCACTCCCTTTGCATTTACCCTTTGGGCTAATTTGTAGCTGACCCCAGTAATATAGTCCTTTTACTCTACAATTTTGTGACAAACTATCATTGATTTAACAGTCATGCTCAGTGCCTTAAAAAATCAATGAATACAGAGGGGAAAAAAAACCCCAACAAACCAGTAAGACAGTGTGGTTGATCTTGATAACATTTCAGGTGGGGTTTTTCTTGCATCTTTCTAATTTATCTAGTTATTTTATCACTATTCATATCAGGTGTTGCATGTCGATTTCGTATTCAACAGATTTTGTTCTTTTCCAAACAATTTGTAACTGGAAGAGGAGTAATATCTTTAGGAGAACTGGAAAGAAAAGCTAGACCTTATACAGTGCGCTTCTACTATAAATAGATACACTAAATAATTCCAGTTTGCTTTTGAAGAAAAAATAAAAAAAAAGATTGAATTATTTCTTATTTACAGTAGTGTAACCAAGGGTAAACTTCGATCCAAAGGAAAACATTGCTAAGTAGATGTGCTTGTGCCAAAATTGGAAATTGATATTCTGACTTGCATGAAACCCTAAGCCTTTTCCAATAAAGACCTTTTCCCCCACTAAATAGTTTTCATGGAAACATTTAGGGACAAAAATATTCTAATCTTTCTCACACTGTTAATTTTTTCTAGTGTTAAAGGCAAAAGCATTTCTAGAGTAATGGCAGACTGGATTCCACTGCATGTATTTCAAGATGTTTTTTTTTTATGACTGTGAGGGGACTTAATATTTGGAGGTTATTAAAGTTTGTCTGTTTACCTTAATTCAGGCAAACTATGAAATAATTCTCTTCCCTTATGGCTTTTGTTCTTTTTCCATCTGTGTCCTTTTTTATTTCACCAACACGTTTGTCACTCTACTTCTGTCATCTTCTGTCTTTCAACATGACACTAGCTGTCTAAACACTCTTGCCTTCACTAAGAAGAAAATCAAGAAATTTCACTCCTCATCCCACCCCTGAAAAAAAGATCCTGCTATACTGTTGGGAAAAAGTATCCACTTTTGTTTCCATCATCACCTCTGCAGCACGCTTTCAGGGAAGTCATACATCTGTGCACAGCTAAGAAGGCAACACAGAAATAGAACATACTTGGGTGTAGTGTCTCTCTTTTTTAAAAAAAAAAAAACCCAAAAACTTTTTTCTTTTTTTTTCTCTCTGTTTTTTTCTTTTCTTTAAATAAGCTACAGATCCAGCTACAATTACCCTTATGGATCTTCTAAGATAACTCATTCATTTACATAATAAGCTACCTTCATTGCAGGCATATATACACATCTCAGACAAATGGGGGCAGGGGGGAAGTCATGGGGTTCTTCCACCCAGAAGCTTAGGTGAATCTCTTTTTAAAAGGTTTCAACTGGGTTTCATTACCAGTGCATCCCTGTACATCTAAAAGTGATTAAGCGAGATGTACAGACAAATGAAATTATTTCCTATTTGTGACATGCAATACTGTCACAATAAAATTATTGTACAGATTTCATTTTTTGATCTTTAATCCCTCAAGCAAATTAATATCAGAATTAAACAATTAAAGTACTAAGTTTCAGCAAAGAGCATATTCTCCATATACATTATTAGCTTTTACAACTAAATTCATCATTTTGGAGTTGGGGAACAGGGTTTACTACAGTACATTATATAGGAAATGTGTAAAAAAGAGAAAGGAATACAAGGATGAAATAAGGGAAAATTCAATTTAGTTCTCAAAACTTTTTCTGGAATGTGCTCCTCTCGTCAAAGAGAGAAATAATTTATTTTAAAATAACTCTGCACACAGTGTCGATACAACACCACTCAGTATGTGTGTGGGTGTGCGTTCTGTAAAGACAGCTGAAAAGTGAGCATCATTCCTACCGGAGATAACACAGTGTAATACTAATTGTCTTTGCACCAGGTAGTGGGAGGAAAGCCATGCAAATCCTTTTCTTTTGTTTTAATAGCGAAGCAGGACTTTCCAGATATCACTGATACGTAACAAAAAAATCTAACAGGCCGGATTGTGGTCATGCACTTGTGATAATTTCATATACTGGCATACACACACATTCATACATATCACACACACAAGGTTTGTACATACACCACAGTTTTCACATCCCCATAATGTGTCTTTCATGTCCTAGACAGTCATGCAAAAATACCACTGACGTTCATATAACGCATCTCTTCCAGCAAGGAATGTAACACCAGTGTCTAATATAGCTATTAGGAAAATCACACTGGGTTAAAACCTCAACATTACATTAGAGAATAATGACAGGTTAATGCATTCATCTGTATTTTATGCATTGCTTTCCACAGAGGTCCAAAAATAAAATACCTTGTCCAGCATCCCCATTACATAAGTACACTCTGTGTGTGTGTGTGTACACACACACACACACATGTATATATATATATATAACATATGACTTCCTCTTCTGTTTCAGAGCAGTCAGAATTTGTATAAGGATTTTCAGGAAAGAAGAGATTTAGTGGAACCTTTTATCCTGCATAAGAACACTGACTAGTAATGGCTGTGTTGTAGAAATGTCAAGGCTGAAATTAGCAGTGGGTGGAGATCTCTTTAAGGAGAATTAAGTAAGTGAATAATGGAAGTAAAATACTCTTAGTGTGGCAAAAAATAAAAAATATCCCTGAACTCTGAAAGGAGACAGTTTTCTTATAAACATTATAGAGAAGTAAAGTAATTTTAAGAGGACTAACAAAACTTAAAGAAACTTAAAATAGTTTATGGAGATTTAGTACAACTTGATATTGCTACCTGCAGGTTAAAAGAGGAAGGCAGAAGGAAACAGTAACAGCAACATTAGCGAAGGGGTAACAGTCTGATCTTCATCTTTCTAGCCTTGAAAATTGGTTCCAGCAGAGATTGCAATGCAGACTTGACTGCATATGCTGCACAGATTTTACAGTCAGTTGTGACCCGTGTAATGCAATGGCAAACATACTCTGAGTTCTGAGGTGACAGTTTAGAATTAGGTTTTGTTTTTCAACAAAAGTGCAAGCGTGTATATTTGTGCTTCCTCACAGAAATAGCCTGAAAATGTGCACCCCTAGGAATGTCACATAGAAAAATATGCAAAGTTCAGGCATCATAAGGGATAAATGTGCAAAACTGGCATAATTTCACTAATAAAGGTAATAAATGGTAGACCTCTTGGATAATCTATGACAATTTTCTATCTGTATTTGTGGTGTTAGAATAAACTCATTTTGGACTAAACTCTTCCATGCAGCCTAAGGATATGTAAAAATGTGGAACTACATGATTTCGAGGCAGTTCAGTGAAGAATTACTTCTCTTTCCCCCACCATGCTAGGGAAAATAGTGAAATGATATCCTCAAAAAGCCAGAGCTTTTCACTGTTCCAAAACCTGACATCTATGTCCAGGTACTGGTCATTTCTTCTACAATCTCCTACTGTGAAGTTTCCCCAGATGAAGTTTTATCTTCTAATGCATCTCTCATGACCATCTTTACATTTCCTCCCCCCTCCCTGCTTCACCCTAACACTTTTCCCAATTGTTTCACTTCCTCTATCTTTCATTAATGAAATTATTCATGTTTCATTTCCCCTCTCTTGCTTTCATTGCACTCTCACCATCTTTTAAACCTCATGTTAACCAATTCACTCGATTTTTATTCATCTGATCTTCTGACTAGTTTCCTGTCAATGTTTTGGATTGTTTTTTTTTTCCCCCTCATCTTCTGCACTGTGAATACTCCTTGGATAGAAGCCATATCTTTACTAAGGTTTATAAATATTGCTCATATGCACCGATACAAATTACTTTTAAAGCAGCCTTGTCTCAATATATATTCATTTTCTTTTTTCCTAGAATACCAAACAAGTCCCGTTCATATAAGGATTAACTGCTTTCAATTTCCTTTCATCCTTCTCCTATTTCCTCCTTTATTTTATTTTTTTCCCTTTGTTTTATTTAATTTAGCCATTGTATTGCCTAGAGCCTGGCAAAAATATATTCCGAAAGCAGGTTCGTATCATGTTTATGCTGCTGTGTAACTGAAAGTAACTTACAAATTAAACCTATGTTTTAGTAAAAACTGATGTGCAGGCTTGAAAATTCACATATCAGTTTTGGCACAAGCAATTCAATACAACCAAGATATGAAAATCTGTTGGAGAATTGTTGATTAAAAAAATGAAGGCTCGGGTATCACCTTCTAGTCAGCACACCATGCTTACATTTGAAAATGGCCTGGTACAACTAATTGTACTGAATGTGAGTGAGAGGATGGTTCTGGCTCCTTACATTCCTCTTCTTTTTAACTATATAAGACAGAATGGTGGTTTTGAAACTTTTTGATAGGGTGCTGCTTTATTTTACAAAGCGCCTTGGCATTCTTTCAATTATCTTGCTGTGACAGATGTAGACAAATTGCTGAAAAGCATGTTATGCTCAACCTAATAGTAAAAAAAAAAAACACATTAGAATTTACTCTGAATTTCATGGCCAGATTTTGATGTCTTTGCTTATACTGAACTCTGAAATTGACTCTTTTGGTTTAATGGGTTTACTTCCCTTTTGCTTTAGTGACAGCTACGGGTCTTCTGCACTCGATATGTTTGTGTCAGTAGGGACTGAGGACCTGAGTACATAATTACGTACCCCTGTAAGTAGAGATGTATACACTTGCAAACACAGAACACAGGAGAAACTATGAAAAAAGATTAAAATCTAATCTATTAATCCATGAGAAAATAGATTCACATTAATCTGGCAAAAATAATAAATATAAGTAAAACATATTAAGAAGATTATTTCCTACTCCTTTCGTTTTCTTTGTTTTCACACAGTTAATTTCCCTCTTCACCATCTCTTTCCAGAGGTTTCTCTGTTTTCCCCTTCCATCTTCCACACAAATCCTATGGCTAATTGGTTAAGTCCACTCTAGAGTCTAACCATCAATTCCCAGACAGAGCATCATTCATTTCAATGTTTTCGGCTGATTAGAGTTGCACTTAGAGGAAAACAAATAAGTATGTATCAACATACTGCAAGTGCTACATCTGTGTATGAAAATACACAAACAGATAATTAAACATCAACAAAATATCAATAGGATTAGAGTGTCATGTTGGAACAAATCTTGATAAATCCTTCTCAGTAACAATACTCTAAGTACAGCATCATAAGGGGAATATAAATTCAACCCGTTAAAGTGTTGTTGGACAAAGACAGACACATTAATACATCTGTTAGTCATTTTCTTACTACTAAGGGACTCCACTATTGTGCTGCAGATGAAAGCTTTGGCCAAGGAGAGATTTGTAAATATGCAAATTAATGCTAACAACATAATAAATATCTTATTATTCATCAACAACTCAACAGCATACTGGCACAGTTTAAACTGTGAGTAATCAAAGTTTGTTGATGTTTACACATACGTACCTACAACAGACATTTCTGGAACCGTAGCGTGATACGGACCATCAACAAACTCTGGGGCATTGTCATTGATGTCTTGAACCTTAATAATGAATTCTGAAGGAGGCTCCAGAGGTTGGTTTGTGTCCCTGTCGACCGCTTGGGCTGTTAGCGTGTATTCAGCTTTTTCCTCACGGTCAAGCCTTTTCATTGCATGAATGTCTCCAGTCTTGTCATTGATCACAAAGATTGTTCCAGCTCCATCTCCTGACAGAATATACTTGATTTTGCTGCTGCCAGGATCCAGGTCTGTGTGCAACTAAACAGGGAAAAAAAAGCACTTTAGAGACAAAATTTACACCCAGATTTTTTTTTTTTTTTTTTTGCATTGGTCTAACCATACATTTTGTCAAGCTATTCTTTTGTACTTTAAGCTTAGCACCAGTGATCCACATCTCAGCTTGAATACACAAGGATAGTAGGGATTTGTATACATACTAATCAAAAGTGAATGTAATCATAGGCATAATTAGACTTTCTATTTAAAAAGCAGCTGTTATATATATATATATTGAATCCCTGTTCTAAAATGTAAATGTCTTCAGAACTATTATCAGCCAAAATGAACAAGCACAAAATGTCCTTAACCTATTAGATCAAAGGGTGAATGAAGGATTAACAGTAATAGATATTTTAATCCATTTTTTTCTTTTTAGTTATTGCTTTCAGCTTATTTTCAGGTGACTGAAAAAGGCTGAACACTGGCATCTATGCAAATGTTGTAATGGACAGCATTCACAGAAATTTAGAGCCATATCATAACTCAGCTGTTAGCAGAACTTAAAGGATTCTAAGGTATTTATTCTAAAAGTATTTCCCCTAAAAAAACCCAACAAACAACATTTGTTAAAGCAAGTTTCCAGAAATATTAAAACCACCCTCACACACATCTTCCCATTCTCCTCAATGCTGCATTAGAAAAAAAAAATTAGATTCTATTTGGCTTTTCAAAAAACAACACAAGATTATTATAATCTGAAACAGTATGGGAAAAATAGAATTCTTCTTTACTTTGATTTTTTATTTGTTAATTAAAAGCCTAAACTGAAGAGCACTGGAGACAAACAAAGGGCATTCATTGATTCTGAGCCCACAAAAAAATCAAGTATTAAATATTGGATTATCATCACAAATTCTTAATTTGTGAGGGTGAGTGTACCAATTGGTGGACCATATGTATTAGGGTTGACACACTCAAAAATACAGGATAATAATTTAAATATACAGTAATAGTGCTTTAAATTCTATTTACTATAAAGTCCAACACAATATGAACAATAAGAAGTGAATAACATGTCATTAAAAACCTAACTTGCATTTATTATTATTTACCTCTGTCTCACAAGAAGTCTGAAGGAAATATGTACAACCTGTTTAGGACAGCTGCAACATGACTTACAACTACCACTAGACTTGCTCCTGTTTGCTTATTTTTTAGCAGGCAGTTCAACAGAAATTGTTGCTGGTTATGCATTGTACTCTTCAATGGATATCAGGGGTTGCTAGGGCCAGCATTGTCATTTGATATAAGAACCTGTATTGGGATATTAATACAGGTGTGGAAAAAAAGCCTTGTAACACCAGTTACAGCCAAGACACAAGTGGATTTTTATGTCATACCACAAGCAGGCTCTGCAGGTTTTTCAGTAGATAATGACTCACATACAGTTATATCTGCAAATTAGCTGTTCAGGAATAAGGGCTTAGAAAACTCATTAACAGCACCTTAGAAAAAAGGAATCTCAAATTGTTGCAACGAGCACAGCGGACAATGGCAGTCAGGTTTGATTTTCCAGATGATCTGGTTTATTATACATACAAAATCTTGGGCCGCCAGTGTATTCTCTGCTTTGCAATAACAGCAGAACTCCCACCAACTACAGGAGGTGTGACTTCACCCTCGGTGTTTTGCAGGGCAACACTTTATTACCACACCAGCTAACACCACATCATTGTTTTAACAAATTTCTAAAAGCACTTGAACTGTCTGTGAATTTGAATGACTCAATCCAGTTGACTCTTCCTACCCAGCCCACATGAGCGCACATACAGACATCAAGTGACAGCTGAGTCCTTTTTCCAAAAACTGAGTTTTTCTTTTTGTAGTTGCTATCAGCTTTTACTTGAGAACAATCAGTGCCATTTATTAACTATACTAAATCAGTTGACAGTACTTCCCTGTTGTTTGGTATTGCAGTTTTCTCTGCTCAGTAAGACACATTAATACATTTATTTTTATTTATTTTTTGCCTTAAAGATATTGTCCTTATAAGCAGAACTATAATCAATCTAGGTGTCAGCAACACAAAAAATTATTTCTAGGGTACCAGAGCCTGTCAAGATCAATCCAGAATCTGTTTATGTTTTAAACAGATTGTTTAAACACCTGTTTGATCCCTGGATAAAATCTATACTTTATTAACATTGCATATGAAGATTTCAGCAGAATATCCATAACTGAATTACAGTGATGTTTCACAACATTGTCTGGACACACACAACTCAGCAAAGCAATTGGGAACATCTCAGTTCACCCAACTACAGAGCCTTACAATGAAAACTATAATCTGAATTTCTAAGAAAGCACTGGCTGGATAAAGTAGATATCCCATATAAATACTTGAGAATGCTCAAAGATCTCCCAGTTTGCTATTTGCTAATAATAAGTAGGAGAAGCTGTCAGTATAATCTCTGGTGTAAATTTTACCCATATTATTCAACACAATTTATCGTTCATAAATCAGTTCTGGTATAAATTAATGTGGAGCTATAAAACCTTTACAGTGCTAGTAAGATACCAACAGTAAAAACAAAATAAAGTCTATGATTACTATTAATTGTTTCTTCTAATAAGTTAAAGTTCTTTGCATCAAAAGAAACAAATAGATATTGGTATTTGAAACCCTATAAAATAAAGGGATAAACATTAAACAAAAAATGGAAGAGCTAGAAGCATTTTATAATCTTAAATTTGGAACTGAGGCTGATTAGTGGAAGATCAGTCCTTTACCCAAAGATTAAAAAAAAATTACTATCATTTTTGCCACTATTAGTTTTTAATAAAAAATCAAGCTGTAAACATGGTGTTTACAGAAATGATATGTATACTTTTAAAGATGAACATTCAGACTGACAGATTAAAATACCTTTTCTGGGTTTTGAAGTTCTTACAATATAATATCAAAATATTATAATAAATAACTCACGGAAATATCCATTTTTCCAAAATCAATTCATTGTTTGGATTTAGGATTACATCATCATCATCTATTTACAAAGTTAAATCATGGAGCTGAAGTGAAACTCCAGACCAGAAAGCACAGTATTTTTTCCAAGTAATATTTTCTCTCTTCTACCAGATGTGAATGATAATTTACAGCAATCGTCAAGCTTCAGCAAGCTGTGTTCATGTGAAGGTTAAAGATCATTAAACACATAATTATATAGGGTCTAGGTGAATGATAGAGAGGCATAATGAATATGATAAATGAATATCGGTTTCTGCTGAAAAAGCCTGACAAATGTTGTAAATTTGAAACTGGTTTCCACACCTGTAGCTTCATTTGTTGTGCCTGTGCTTGAAAGCTGACCTCTTATTTTTCAGAAAAATATTGAGAAAGGTAAAAAAAATTCTATTTAAATAAGGAGACACCTATAGCTAGCCCCTATGTCCCACTATGAGACAGCAGCCCAAAACAAACAGAAAAGCGTGTTTACTGGAAAACTTAATCATGTTCAACTCACTTCCACTGCATGAGATTCAGGTAATCAGACTTCAAAGGAAGTGAAATCTTCTTCCTCCACCACTGCCCTGGCTGTGGGGCTATAAATTCAACCATCTCTCTTCTTTAAAGTAGCAGATGCAACCCCATCACCCAATTCCATGCCTGGATTTACGGCAACAAGAGAGGTTTTGGATCCTTTCCTAGTTTTAATGGTGATGCAGATGCCTTGTATTCATACCCTACTAATGGCTCCCATGCAGCCCTCGCACAGGTCCGTTCCTAAAAAATGAATTTCATCCAGAATGAACCCTCTGAACACTGCAGTTTCTAATTATTATTACTTCCTTTGCAATTCTATGTTATAATACAGATGATAACCAAAGAAGCCAGTATTAATAGGTAAAAGCATACACAGCGTACTTCCACAAAACTAACATTATTTTCACTAATAACAGATGCATACTTAAAAGTACTGCCAACACACTATTCAAATATATAACATATATTTATAGTCTCCCACATAAATACATTACAAAAATGCATAATTACAATCAGTGCAAGAGAGATTGCGTGGATGAAACTCATTCAAGGAGACTCTATATGCTGTAGATGTAAAAGTACTACTCTGCAGTAAAAAAACAAATACATGAGCACGTTACACTGGTACTAAATTCTTCCATTCCACAGGTATTTGTTCATCATATTTTTAATCACATTTTCTTAACAAAGACTTACTTCAAAACTACGTATGCAGCCAAGAACTTAATGTGTGGACGAAGGCTGAAGAAGCTCCAAGCTAGGTTTGGGAAGTGCTTTTGAAATTCTGAGTATGCAGAAAGATTGGTGAGTATCTTCTGCAGATGGAACCCATCTCACCTGCTCTCAGTCAGCTACCTGGCAAATCATCAGTAGTCAAAACAACAGCTTGCTCAGCGCAATGAATTTCATGTTCAAGCCATGTGTTCACCATCAGGGAAGTACATAATGCACTTGGGTCTGGTCTGTGCCCAGCACTAGCAGAAAGCTGTTGACTGCCCTTTGTAGTGGGATTAGGCACGTCCAAGTCCTCTCCAGGCGTGGTGTTGATGTACAACTTGATACAGACTAGCCAGTAACAATATGCATTGTGAAAGAGAGGATTTGTAACCCCAATTTCCTCATATTAGTGAAAAGGTATATATATGTCAATAAATCACAAGAGGGGGGAAATCTGCATATTATGAAAATGCTCCTGCACATTTTTAATTAAGAGAAGACAAGGCAGCATTCTGTAGTTGGGTTTTTATTTAAGTTTGTTAGAAAGTAATTAATTCATCCTTGTGTAATTACAAGGGAATTACCCCTTACTTGTTTCAAGGGAAAATGTATAATCTGCTCTTAAAACTTCATTTTAAAATTTGCATCATTCTTTTACATTCTAACTCTGGATTTTTTTTTAAGGGATTAACTAGTGCATCACCAATCTTCACCTGATGTTATGCAGATATACACACAACACACCAACATTTTCCTAATGCTCCAGGTTCTTCTATTATTTAACTGTGCTTTGAAATAATATTTCTCATTTATGAGGCAGACCCCATTTAATGAACTTTGAGACAGAATTTTCAGCTTTCGTGACTCTTCTCCAAAACTGCTGGGTTCTAAGAAGCTATAGCTAATTTTGTGAAATCATGGAAGGATTTTAGTGACTTTTACAATCGTTTATACATATATCAGTGCTTTCAAAAAAACTGTACTGCACCTGACTCATCATATGATTCTTTCTGTATGTGACTTTGCAGGGTGGTTTTTTTTCCCTAAAATATGAACATCATTAGGTGTTACAGAAGGTTTCTGTGTGTATTGTTGACATGCTCTGACACATAATGGAAAATGAGCACGTTTATTGATGACCCACAATTTAAAAAGCCATTCATAATTAAACTATTATAGATAGATTCAATTCATTTGCACACAACGCAGAATTAATAAAGTGAATGTAATTTCAATTGAATAGACTCTTTCATTTTCTCCATGGATAGGCTGATCCCATCTCTAGTAATGGGAATTATAGCTGCACAATGGGGGAAGAAGAAAACCAAATATTCTGCATTATTATTCAGGGTAATGACAAATTGGGGCACAGACTTGATGTACCTGACATAATGTCAGTACTTGGAACACATTCAGAAAGGAAACAGACATGTCCATGGGTGACAAAGGTTTCATTTAAGATATGAGAATCATGTAACTTGGAAGCCTCTAGAGTAACTGTCAAAAGACATTACTGCTCACACTTCTCAGCTGCAGTTTCACAACCATATTCAAAGAGAATTAAAGCAATAATATCCCTAACACTTTCATTTAAGAACATAATCTCTGCTTTTGTCTGCCTCAGTTTCCTACCATGTCATTTGAGTATCTTTGATTCCAGATGGCTTCTTTTATGTTTCTGTTTATTCTTTGCTGTTGCTTTTTTATTCTATTTGATTTGCTAATTTTGTCTCTGTTTATATTCATGCTGCAACTGTGCACAAACTGCTTTCCATTGCTTACCTTTTGGTATCATAATACACTAGAGTGAACTGCTTTTAAAAAACTGGAGACAAGATTGGATCTAACTATCTGTTTGTTCTAATTCACTGATTATGACCAACTGATGCAAGAAAAGAGCTGAGGAATGTGACTGAACCCTGATCCAAGTCATTCCTGGTTAGAGCACCATTGGTCCTTTCTGTACGTGTCATGTATTGCCTTCCTCACCAGTCTGAATTAATAATTTATATCTATTTTCACTCAGTGTCTTGGGAGAAGAGATAGATACACTTGTTTTTACAGATGGGATGAACAGAGGAAGAGATAAACCCATGTTTAGTCTCACAAAGATATATATTAGGAAAAACAGTCCAGCCCATAGGACTACCCAAGCCATTCCTAAAGAGCTCTACATATTTATCTCCAGTTAATCACAGTATTAATTTTTAATTAGAATTGTTATGTATTGCCAGTGTTGTTTCACAAATTTTTTTTCTGCCTGCCAGGGGAGCTAGGAATCAGGAAAACATGTCCCCACATGCAAAGTCTTCCCCAAATCCACAGTCACAAGTTCATCTTCAGGGGCTGTGATCGCAACAAGGACCAGGTAATTTGTTTCTACTCTTTTCTATCTTCATTCCAAAGCATGGTCTCAGGTTGATTTTTCTGTATATATTTCTTATGTATCTTGCTTCTTCTGAATCCTTATGTTAAGCCAGAAGATAGCTAAAGCTTTCTGTTTTCCTAGTTCTAGCCTTGGCCCTTTCCATTTGGGAATACCATCTGTCTTCCCTTCTGTCCTGAGAACACGGCCACCACATATGACCTGTGTCCCACCACAGCTTGGACTGTTGCCTTTAGTCACTGCTTTCTGCAGCTATTTAACGCCCAAGTGTCCTGTGTTAAGTGGCCTCAGATGGCTGACACCTTTTTGTAGTTGGCTTTCTGCCTAGCTTGGAGTTCATGTAACTATTTCTCAACCCAGACTGCTGTTCCTTTCTTATGTTCCAGCAGACACTGCTCCTGTAAAAAGGTCTTGATTTTTTAACCCAACTGTTTCTGATACTTGGAAACGTGCAACGAAGTTGTGTCGTGTTGCCAAAGACAACTCCTTTCCCATCTCATTTACTTCTCTATTATTTCATCTATAGTATACTGTGGTTCACCACAGGAGATCTGAAAGCTGGATATAGAGAGCCTCAAAAATTGCATGCAGTGTTAGTCTTGTAAAACATATTCTCTCCTCTGTGTTGGTTTTTGTTGTTGTTGTTTTGGGTTTGGTTTTGTGTTTGGTTTTTTTTTTGGGGGGGGGGGGGTTGGGTGGAGGGGGAAAGTATCCGTCTGTCACCTCCTACTGTTTGCGGTCAAGCACTTATATTAACAATTCCAGTGCTTCAGGCATTATAATTAACAGTGCCTCCTGCACTTGTCACTTTTCCCAACTCGGTAAAATAGCAGTGAAATCATTTACTCTCTCCTCTATCTTGTCAGTCTTGGACACAAACTATGCTGCAGTTTCTACTACCTGTAAGATTGCGTGAAGTCTCCCAACACAACTTCAAAAGTGTTCCCTTTTGGCTTTCAATTTTACTGCCAGCAGAGACTCTCTTGCTGCTCCTTCCTCAATATAGGCAAAAGATGGGGAAGGCTGTAAAAAAACATAAGCCACAAGAATTTCCCATTCAATGTGCTAGCCACAAGTCTGGCAGCTCCTATACACCGAATCCTTCTCTTTTGTTCCTTTAATAATCATCATCTTATTCACAGTGTTCTGAGCTTTTCTTCCATGTTGTTTGAACTGTATTTTTCCTTTCCTCTTTAAAAGCTTATTATAACTTGCTAGGCTTCATTCTCAGGCACAGAGTACATTACACTGGAGCACTAAGACCTCTTTGTGCTTTTCAAATTATTTTCTCAAGTGCATGTCAGAGCAATATCTTATAATACATACTCTTAGGATTGCAGAAGAGGAATAAAAAAGTTAATCACTACATACCCGCAGCAGTAAATTGGAAGCTGCTTACAAAATCTGTCAAACTAGACAAGCTATAGCCTAGATCAGCAAAGGCAGAAAGAAGTACAATAGGCCATTGTGGTCAAAGGTGACAAGATATTTCTATTTATTTAAGCATATTTAAGTTGTCACAATTTTACAATCCTTCAAGGCTCTTTTTTTCAGCTGCTTTTACAACCCTGGCTTCTGATCACGCTTTGCTCACAATGATGAGGAGGAACCCAGTGATAATATATTTAACCTGTCTTCCTTCTAATAAAAGAATTTCAAATCCATGCAGAATGCATTCTGTTACTTAATGCCTTCTGTTATTTAATAATATTTAATAAAACAAACCTGAAAACATTAAAATACCTTTTTTTGAGGGTAATTTATCAAAGTTGACTGCTTAGCAGACTTCCATGTCTGAACATAAGGAAGCAAGTACTGTCTAAAACCACATGATGTGTAAAGCTGGCAGTGCAAATAGAAGGCTCTTTTCTAGCAATTGGCTGTCAAACACATCTACAGTGCAGAAATATAAACATCAGCTACGCAGCCAGCTTTGAGCTAAAATTGAAAACCGTTGAGAAGGTAACAGAGTGAAATAAAGAAAACTAAAAAATTAAGTTGTGAGTACTCACATATTGATTATCTTATGAACTATCTGCTTATATGTGACAATATAACTTTAGAGTACTTACAGTAACCTGTGAACTGTGCACATGGGTGCAGTATAATTTTTTTCTTACTAGAAATGTTTTTCAAGTTACTTGGAATGTGGAAATAAACACAGCTAAGAAATGCTACAAAGCAAATTCCTTATGAGATGTCAAACAAAACATTAGTTCTTCAGTTACCATGCTTGCAGTTACATAGTAACATCAGTGTCATACATCAGAATAAGTACATACAACATGAGGATAATTTGATTATTTTTTGCCATTTTCTTGCAGTTAGATGTTTATTAGTGATAACTCGTGCAGAATTATAAATTATTCAGAAGAACCTGGTTGAAACTAGTTATTATGACTTCATACAGTTTCATAAAAAATTATTTGTCACATCACTAGTGTGGTTTTCAAAGCTTCCTAATGTAATTTCCCATGCATTTCCACTAAGTCATGCATTCCTGTGAATTTCTTTCAAACTCACTTGCAAAGGTTACGTCTCTCATAATGCGATCAATTTGCAATACCATTAAATTTGAAATATTTTTTTAAACCACTAGAGAGAGATCATAGCTTCTGCCTTTGTTAATGCTTTTCTCAAAGAATTGACAGAGAACACAAACCATTACACACAGACAATATTAAATATGCAGAAAGAAACAACTGTGCCAAATCCAGCAAGGTTTGATATTTATTAATGTTATTACCTCTGATTGTCAAGCAACTTGTGTGGAGTCTTGCAGTCCCCTTTCTCAGTTATTCCTGAGACTTTAGTCTGCATATGAATTACTACATTCTTTGGCATATCAGATAACCTGACCTGTTTCCAAGTCGGAAAAAGCAATGCTGTGAGTATAAGCGTGGGCATCATTTTGGAGTATTTATGTCATTAGCTGTAAACACCTAAGCTGCCCGTGTTTCAAAACATGCAAAATTTGGGGTCAATGTCCCATTAAAAAGAAACCCTGGTTCAGCACGAATACAGACAAATTGTATACAAATCAGTATCACAAAAACTGTAAGTGTGTAACATATGTCAATCTCAGAACAGCCAGAATCCATACAGACTTAGCAATGATTTAGTCTAGACCTTTATACAAATCGTCTGAGCTCATGGTGAAAACTACTGTGGGAGGCTGCAGGAGACATCTGTACTAATTTAATGACGGTTGAATCACTGTCAGTTTTCTCTACCCACACAAGCTTGGTAGTGCTCGTATCACTCTGTGAGCACAGAACAGCCAAAACCCCATATGGTCCTCTCACCATTCAGCTGTTCTTTGCGTTTCTCTAATGGGACATTCTTCTTAGAAAGAGAGGTGAGCAGCCATCATGTATTAATATCTTTTGGGGTTGCGAGCAGCAGAGAAGATGCATGATACACAATAGACTGAAGTTAAGAGGCAAAGAAACATTATGATTTCTCAGGACCTCTTCTCAAACAATACACGTAGTCCCCCTCCTCCGAAGAACTGATTATTACGTTGCCCCCTAGAAAATATAATGGCCATAAAAGGAACATCAAAGGAGGGAAAAGCTGCATAAGGGAGATCCTTGAAGATCTCCAAGGGCATTGCTGAGGTTTTTCTAATAAATGAGTTCAGGTACCTTTTGGAAGGGCTCAGGAGAAAAAGAAGGAAAACCACCGAAACTTTAAAAATATGAGAAAGAGGTATAATATTAAGAACTAAAGTTTTTGAATGAGCCAATTCATACTCTAGGTAAAAGAATGACACATAATCCAAATATCAAATGTACATTCCTGCTATTTATCTGAAAACTCTACTGAGAGAAACAAATGACAGCTGGTTAGCTGGGCAGCTGACAACTGCAGACTCAGTACTCATCTATAAATAATGATTATTAATTACTTGTAATACAGTAACACATAGAGGTCCTTGTTGGCACAAGGACTCTGTTATAATCTGTGCTGCAACCTTCACTGAGCTTACTTCACTGTCCTCTGCTTACAGTGAAATACCAAGTGGCTTTTTCCCCTCCTTCCTTTCTTCTGAAAGAGGGACAAGGAAGAATGAACCCAAAGTACATAATTTTAGAAATTAATTTCTAAGACATTGGCTAATTTCTACAATTACCACTTACGGCTTCAGTAGGATTCAAACTCATGGAAAAAATGGGGCTGAATTCTTGCATAAATTTCTAGTCCAAAAATGGTATTTTAAATTTTTTTTTAGAATTTTTAATAGTTTTAATGGTTTCGGGATCTGATATAAGACCAAGGAACTCAGTAGGAGCCTGTATCAAATTTCAAAGCACGCCAGACAAAACTCTTTATCTGAAACATGTAGAGAATAAAGATACAGAACCAAACAAACTCCCCCCAAAAAGACAAAAAATCACAACTGACATCTAGTTATCAATTTGGATTATGACTCCATAATTTATAGTCCAACTAAATTCAGAATTTACCCCTAACCTACAAGCTTATTTTTTATACTTTTCTGATAACTAATAGGTCATGTATAACTGATTTTCACACAAACTAGATAAATAATGAGATCAGCAATTATCTGACTGTGAGATAATAAAGTGTTGAAAATAGCAAGACCTTGAAGTAAAGTAAAATATTTGAGATTATTTATCAAGTCAGTAAAGCTGCCTTTTCACATTTACTTAGGATATAGGAGATGGAATATTTTGTTTGCCTATGGAGATGGGATCATTGGGTATGTAAATGGACATTGATAGCCAAGTTAACTGAAAAGATAATCTGCTGTATCACATTCTTCAACAAAATATTAGCAGTATAAACGCACTGTTGCTCAGTTCTGTAACAGATATTCTGACACAAAACTTGATACAGTTAAACATATCTTGGCTTATCAAATGTTAACTCTGTTTTGACACAAATCAGGATCATGCCTACTCAAATATCACAATCAGCATGATTAAACCAAACTTTTTTCCCCACCCATACTAAAAATTCAAAGCCATATTTAATATCTCACCACTGACCACAATTGGTTTCTGAGTTTGTGTATTTTTATCAGTGGGACCATAATTCCCTGTCTCAACTATGCCAATTCCACTAACAGGTAGCTTTTCTCAGAAAAAGACAGAAGCCCACAGGACAAGAATGCCTGGAGCCATAATTTTCTCCAGTCTGGTGCATAACTACTTCTGATTATACAGCATCGATGTTAGCAAGGTGGCTAAACAGGGAAGCCCCATGAATTCTCCCATCTCCTCTTCCTTTTCCATATGTGCTATGAGAGTGTGAGATAATAGTAGAAGTTTCAGCATTATTTTAAAGAAAAAAATAATTAGTTAGAACATAACCCTGCCCTTCTTTGCCAGCACAAAACCCAAGCAATTTCAATCTGGCAAAGAGAAAACACACAGAAGTTTTGGAGGACTGCAACACCTACATTGCCTGTATGGGATAGAAATTCATAAGAAAAGCAGAGTCCCTGAGCAAGCCATATATTCTGCTGTTGTTTCATATATTATTGATCTGCAGGTTTAACAAACAGTTCCAGGTCTCAAAGAATCCAGACTGGCAAATTCTTAGGTTTGTCAATTGTTACAAATAGGTCATGAACAGTCCCTTACATGTGAGTCACACTCATGGAGATTGTAGTGTAAATAAGTATTGCTGGAAATCACCATGTAAAGATTCGGTTCCACTTCTGGACTTGCAAATACCATGGATTTCTTACAATTGACCTGTAACTTTAAACCTTTGTGTGCTGTTTGCCAGCATGGTCAGTCTCTGCTCAGTCCAATTCTGTTTAGATGAACACTACATTAATTTCAGTCCTTCTGTAGACCTGAACAGAATGTATATTTGCAAGCCAGAATTGAAGATAGTAGTGATGTTGTATTATATACACTGTACTTATTCTTTATACCATGAAAAAGAATTTCAATATAAGAGTTAAATAGTTAGAAGTCTGACATCTGTCCTTTACCAATAAAAAGGAATGAGATCATGCAGAGCAGGTGATGGATAACACAGAAAATGTGAAAAGACTGTAAAAAGCCTCCATCTGAATTATGCTATATTGTCACCAGGAAAAAAAAATCCTCATATTTCAGCTTTCTTCTATTTGCTAAGATATGTTCCAAAGGGATAGTGGTAGTGAAAGTCAAAACCAAAACATCAGCCAGTTTGGAGGATATAAACAACCACAAAATAGAAATATCTAGAGTAAAGTAATGGGAAAGCAGGAAGAAACAAAAAAGAAATAAATACCAAGCATATGGCTCCTAAAAACACATAGGAAAAAAGTTACATGACTGTTAGGCAATTTAAATCTTGCCGCAGAAAATGAAGTTGAGAATATTTAACTTCCAGATGCCAGTTCATTGATGACAATATGTTTGGTTTGAGGTTATTTGGTTGTGGTTTTCTTTCTTTTTCTTTTTTTTTTTTTTTTTTTTTTTGTGTGTGTGTTGTTGTTTTTGTTATAAAAGACAAATAAAGCACAGCCTTACAAATACCTAAAGCAAAAAAAAGGAAAAAGCCCCTAACAATCTATGTGTACTTGTGATAATATTCACTTTAAGGGTTACTTGGAGAGTTTTATATTTGAGAAATACATTTTCTTTCTTTTTTCTGTCTACAAGAGATTGACAATTACTGAATTTTTAAGCCTGTGTGGACAAACATTGGAGAAGCAGTCCCACACCATCAAAGGGATGGGGGAGTTGCTTGATAGGAAGAAGCTCTTTGAGAGATCTGCATGAGAAAAATTAGAATACCAGCTAGTTAAAAATCAAGGAGTATACAAGGAATTACATTCCTGAAAGGTGACCCACAAGTTGTTTGCAAAGATAACACAGATTTCAATAGCTTCTTTGACTGCAGGTGATACCTAAATGAATGGATACAGAATATGAGATCAATAGAAAACCTCATGTTTTTGTTGGTGTTTTTCTGTCCACAAGTACTACCTGATTTGGATCTCATTATATTCAATAGTGAGTGTATTTCTTTGCTAAGCATACTCCCAAACCTTATTTATTCTGCCCGGAATCTTACTGCCAAGCTCATTTCTTCTTACTCCCTGTGGCTAAAGCTGTCTTCTGACCTGATTCTCTTCTAGAGGTGACACTTTATATTGATAGCCCAAGCAAAGACAGTCATCATCAAACTGGCTGTGTCATTCAGCCCCGGGGCGCAACGCTGAGAGCGATCACACATCTTGAATATCAGCAATTCACTCACAGCTTTGCACAAACTAGAGATAACCTTTTATTTGTCTTCCTACAATCAAGGTAATGTTATCATTATTTAACAATTAATACTTGGCCATCATGTACATTAATCCACAATTTCAATGTGTCACCACAGTAATGGTAGGACCGTCACTACACCATTTCAAAGCAAAATTTTTTTTTCCTATTCTGCTGATGGGGAAACAGAGTCACAGAATAAAGAGGCCCAATATTCAGAACAAGCTGAATAGCTGAAGGTCCTAAGGATAGCTGCCCAAGACCACTAAGAAGCAATACCCAAACTACCAGCCTTGCCCTTGTACCTGCATGTATTTTTTCACCTCTAATTTTTTGGACAACGATGACTCAGTGACACTCACTTCAACCATCCACTTGCATTTTACTGAAAAGGTGATTTAGGAAACAAATATAGGTATGGGAAAACACCAATGCAGTATTTTTTTCTGAACATTTCATGACAAGAATGCTTAAGTGATATTTTAGATTCCAAAATCTTGTTATGCCTGTATATGCATTAATTTCATTCTTTTAAAGTATTTAACTTTTTAATACATTTGAAAAGTAAACCATTGCTTCCCTTTATTTTTTTTTTTATATTAGAGGTTTGTTTTTCATATAATAAAGATACTATGCCTAGCCCAAAACATTTTTTTGATATTCCAAAACTTTCTATTTGGAGTGACACAGAGGTATCTTTTCTCCAAAACTTTCAAAACTGTGCATGAAATAAGTATCTTTCACTCAGCTCAGAAGAAGCACTCAAGTTCAAGAATTAAATTCTTATTTGCTTTAAAAGCAAAACCATTCCTGCTGCCAACACAAATCCTCCAATTAAACCTTTACTTCCAACAAAAATAAAGCCATTTCATTCCCATTGTTTATAATAATTTAATTATTTTCCCCATTAGAACTAGCTTTATTTTAATGTTTTAGTGCTTTTATGCTATGACTCATGCTGTAGATATTAGAACAGCTTTCTACTGTGCCTTTACTTCTGCAGCATCACCAACATAATTAGAATATATTTGCTGTGATTATATTTCAGTATATACAGATCAACATATATTTTGCTCTTAGGTATAGAAAACCTATTGTTCATGTAATTACTATGCAGAAATAATGCAAATGACCCTGCTGAAGGCAATTATTGGACTTTCTTTGTAACTTTATAATGTTATAAACAAGAATTGGCATTCTACTCAGGGGTGGACAGCAAACACTCATTTTATTGAATGCTTTAAAGACTTCAAATTAACAGAAGCTAAGTGATCATTGTAATCATTCACCTAGTACATATTATATCTCTAAAATCAGACCTTAGATCATGCTATCGAATTATACAGATCAAGATATCTCTGATTAGTATATCCTAATGAACAAAATTATTGTGCTTCTGCGATACAGGACATCACACCTATGATGTGGCAGCTGCCTGCAAAATGTGAATAAGTCATCACAGCAGGATGAGTTACAACTGAGGTAAAATCCACATTTATGGTACCTGCTGAGAGCACTTCTTAACTTGTGTAGGAATTGGAAAGACCTTTTAATTATTTAAACTTTTTTTTGTACTTTATAGTGAAAGTCATGGAACTATATCACAGGATGATAAACATCCACATACTGTGTTCTCTTAGTTTCCTCGAATTCCCTGTGACCAAATTCCCTTCCAGTTACTCACAGGTCCACGCAAACATTTCACCTGTGAAGACACTGTTTTCCCCCAGTAAAGAATCTCTATTAATCACATAAATGTTGTCATGGTCCAAAAGAACGTGAAGGCACTGCCAAGGTCTACCACTGAAATGGACAGGCACAATCAGCTCCTGCCACTCGCACAACTGGCAGTGCTCAGAGACAGGGAAGTGACAGGGTCATCCCACCATGTCAAAGCCCTAGATGTTCAGTCAAACCAATCTCACAACTTTTGCTTTCTCCCCCACTTCTTTTTTCCCTACCCTTTACATTAGTTGGGGTACTGTGCATAAAGGAGTATCTTGCTGCTGTATCTAACACCCATCTGAAATTTTTGGCCAGTACTCTGCTGACTAGGATGTGCAAACCATCTGCACCAAAGGAAAGGATGACAGGGGCCATTGTAGATCAATGATCCCTTGGACAGGGTCACTACTGGTGCCACCTGATTGATCTGTAAGGCACTACAGGCAATTCCCTGGACTTGGTCTCTTTCCTCTGCTCTTCAGCCTAGTCTGAGTCACAAATATAACAGTGAATCTAATTGCTTATTTTTTCCAGGCACCAGAAAATTATTTTTTTTCAAAACATACTTTCGTCCTGTACAGGATATCATTATGAAGAAAGTCAAGTTTTCATAAATAGCAAATACCATATAGAAGCCTGATAAATTTAACCCTAAGGCAAAAGGTCAATGCATAAGCATGCCTGAAAGCTGACAGATTGAGTTTTGGGAAAGGAAAAGACATGATTAGACCCAATACCTTCTTAGTTCTTCAACAGTCTCTTCCTAATAATTTCTTCTTGCTTATCTTTCATGGATCCTAACTTGGCCAAAGGATTTTGCAATAAAAGTTTTGATGTGCAAACCAAATCATTCCTGTGCACAGCTCTTTCTATTATTGCTTTGTATATATTTTACTAACAAATAAATCAGGCTGAGTTTGCTCCAGCTTTTGGAAATCTCCAGTCCTAATTTTTGAGGCTCTCTTTGAAATTATTTATTTACGAAGCAGTCCATATTATTGCCCTTTCAAGAAGTGCAATCAACAGAAAGGATACCAACTCTCCTCTGAATGTGCCATGATGTCTAGCTTAAGTACAAACTATGAAAAATGCAGATACAAGCAAAACAAAACTCAAGATAAAAAAATCCCACTGTTTTTATGTATGCTGCACTAGTAGACTCTCCCATCATTTCAAAGGGAGAAATGTACTTGGATATCTCATTATGATACGTAGTAGCAAATTTTTGTCTATCCCTATGCTGAACAGAAACCCAATCTTGTAATTATTCCAACATTCTAAGAATCTCTCCAATGTCTGTATTGACAAAGTTGCTCTTTGATGCTAAATTTTGATTTATATTTTAGTAATCTCTTGATTTTAAGGAATGGAATGGGGGAAGAACTCAAATCATATTTGTTCACATAGAAAGAAAAAGTATTTTTGAGAACACTAAAATTAAACTTCAAACACTGATTTATTTTTTTTGTGCCTCCCTGTAATTATAAATATGGAAAGAAATTTTTACTTGATGCATATCTAAACTCCTTCAAGTTCTGTAGTATGTGAGCTTAAATTAGAGTTAGTGTTATTTTTGAAAGGCTAAGAAGTGCAACCATAATTTAGCTCTGCTCAACCACGCGGTGTCTGTGCTTTGAACTGACAGAAGCCTTTAAGTGCAAAAGCTTAGATAAGCTGATAAAGATGAAACCAGCCACGTCTGCAGTTACTTAGATCCAACTCAATTCAGCCCTATCATACCACAAATCTCAGATACTTGCATATTTCAAAATAGTATTACTATGGTGTAGTAAATAATAAGCTTGCACAGATAATGAGATCTCAGACAAAAAAAAAAAAAAAAAAAAAATATTTCCTGGCTCCTGCTCCCCCAGAACAGAAGATGTCACCACCACAATAAATTCATTACTGTGGATTAAAAGTCCCAAAACGATTTTACTGAATTATTAATTAGAAATTTCCCCTTTAACATAGAAAGGGCTTTCCATTCCCAACATAAACTTAACCAGAAAAAAAGAGCAACATATTTTATGCATTACCTTGTTTTGTTTTTACATTTACATTTGGCTAAGATCAAGCACTGTCCATACTGGAAAAAGAGCAACAGTGGCATTACATTGCATTCAGTACTCCCTATACTATAAACTTAGATGGAATACGGAATGTGGGCTACTGCAAATTACAGTTTACTTTCCAGGAAAAAAACCAGATTGTTGGGTACCATTCCCCCACCCCTGAATTTGAAGGTCATTGGAATTAAATACAGATATCTTCTTTTTAGAGAGCTGAAAAGCTCATAGTGCACAATACCAGAAAGCAAGTGGAAGAGGAAATGCTGCATCTGTGCCACCTGAGGATTCTCAAACACCATGGCAATCAGGACAGAAATGAATCCACACCACCACACTGGCCCATGGTGGCCAGATCAGTTGAGTAAATGTCTTTTAGCAATCTGTCTGGCATGACGCAGTTCAGCTGCATTTTACCCTCCTTGTGGACACAAATGAACAATATAAACTCCAGATGTAATTGGCCCTGCCGTGCCCTTACCAAAGTCAATGTAACTCTGCAGTGCCAATAAGTTTTGTGACAGCTTTTAATTAAAACAAATAAACAGTGAGATTCAAATGTAAATTACAAAAACACCATTCAGGTAATTCCATGTTGGTTAAACTTTTATCTATGTAGCCACCAAAAGCACACAGGTAATTTAGTATTTCAAACTGATTCTGCAAATAGATTAGCTCTTGATATAAAATTGTTAAGCAAATCATATCAAGAAAAAAACATTCTGGGATACAGTCATGGGAAGAGGTCACATACACAAAACTAAGCTTTGCCCAATTGATTTCTAATTATAAAATCAGAGGCTCTAGTTTGTGGTCAATAGTCCTTCTCTTTAGCCTGAAAAAATAAGCTGTGCTCACACACAAATATGCATAGACATAAAACAATTCTCATTGTTTCAGTAAGCAAGTGTGTGCCCTGGCACCATTCAGCTCAGAATGAATCAGGCAATGCCTCACTGAAGGCCATCTATGGAATTAAGTCTACGATGCCTCACTGATGGCCAGCTGTGATACAGCAAATTGTTCCTTATAATAAAGCTACAGTAATGTCTGCCTGGGGAAAAAAAAATCCACAGGCAGATTCTACAAGGGCTGAATAAATTTAAATGCACATATTGTATAATTACACAATTTTATGTTTTCCTTTGTAAAAATATAGTGGCTAAGAATTTCATATATTTAATTCATTCATTCTTCAGCATGAAGGGTAGGCTGCCAGGACATCTGAGTCTCTTGTCTCGTTTCATCTTTGTATGAAATTGGACAATTCTCAGGATGCAAGAAAGCCAAATAGTACTGCTCTACATATTAAGCATGCTCAATATAAGTATGCTTTCTAAGTACATACTACATCTTCATCATAGACTAAAATAGCGTGACGGTGAATATACTTTATCTATATAAACAAATTAGGAAAAATCTTTAGTTACTATATGATGTGTAAGAGCATTTGATTCACAGGTCTACCTATTTTACACAACAGCTGTGTTCAGTGTACGTGCGCTGCATTTCAGAAATTGATGAGTTTTTCTGACTTCATAATTTTATAATGATAAAATTCTAGAACATTCATAAACATTGTGAATCTTTTCCTTGGGAAATCTAAAACCCGTGCTGTGCTGCATGATTACTTAAATAATGATTCACTGCTCCCCATGACAAGAAGAGAAGAACTGTGATCTATATAACTTGTCATATCCATCTCTGATATTTACAAATGAATGCATCTAATGATCTGGCTGCTAGAAATTTCACCCTGTAATATTTGCTAAAACTTAGTAATCTTCATTATTTTTCTCTCTAAAGCTGTAAAAAAATTCAAACTCACAAGAAAATTACTTTTTAAAAAGAAAAATATTTTCTTAATAAATGATTACTTTCATTTCCAGGCTTGATTCTCTGCTGCATTATTCCACTTGCACATCTATGAGAGTCAGCAGAGATGACATTTCTTGAAGAAATAGGTCTTTCCTTGCTCTGCTCCAATCCCTTTATCACCCATTCAAAGTTACACAAAGTAATCTGGAAAACAGTGCCACAAATTCAGTTGCTTATATCTGAGTAACAGGTTTTTAATCATGTATTGCTAGCGGATCAGCTTGCAATCCGGCAGTCAAATTTTGTGGTGGTATCAACCACAGATGTTTCACGGAAAGTGAGACACAGGGAGTTGTCAACCCACTGTGAATCAATTTATTCATTCTCACCAACTCTCCAGTCAATTTCATACTTCAAGGTGCAAATTAGAAATACAGATGTATTCTCTGAAAAGCTTTAGAGATTCAGGTTTTAAAAAGCAAGTTTAGAGCCTGTTGGCTCTCATCCAGCGTAGTATCAGTTTAACACTAGATGAATTCTTCTGCGGGGAGCCACATCCCCCAGCTTTGAAGTGAACTTTACAAACATGTCTTTATGTCAGTTATGTTGTCTGCAGACCATAAGTCCTAAGACTTTATAGCCACGTTCAAGACCTGGCAAAAGACCTTCTGCTTTTCAGCCATTCCTACCACAAGTGGAAAGTGGAAAGCTCTAAGACTGCACCACTGTCTTAAACCATGTGGTTGACATTGTTAGTACTGGGGACCAGAATCTGGGGGACAGCAACTACCCAAGACCGCCACGCAACTGAGAAGGAACTTTAGTATTTCTTAGCTATGTAGAACAGTGAGATATCTTGCAGTAATTCAAGATACATTCTATCTGCAATGACCTGGAATGGAAAGCAAAAGGAAATTGGAAGCTGAGTCAGCAAACTATATCATAAAGTCATTACAGGTCTGTGATGTGATGAGATGAACAGCAACAAAGGATAAACTATGGTATGTTACACCTGTTGCATACACTTTAAGCATCACTGACTGGAACTGTGTTCTTGTAATTGTATTTGCTGTAAGAATTGCACAAGTCAACAGACAAATTAATAAGGGTCTGTCAGGGTTTCTACTACCCTAATATTTAAGGATTATTTTTTCTAACATTACAAAGTGATATTAATAATGGTACAATATTACTATGATAGAAAGCAGATAGAATTTATTTGCCTAATTATGCCTCACTTTGGCCTAACAGTAAACACTGAAGAACAGGCAACTCATCCCAGTAGGCTGCTCTGCTGTTCTGGGTTATCAGTTGCAACGCTGGTTTCTCTTGATAATATATTTGAGGATGAAAGCAGAAGACTATGTAAGTAACAGCAACAAAAATGGTTCATTCACAATATACTTGCTACCCTTTAACTAGCTAAGACTGCTTGCAGCAAAATATTTCATTCTAGCTCAGAGAAGCTGCTAAAATTTTTATTAATGAATTTTATTAAGAAATTTATTTCTTTTTAAATCTTACAAAATTAAATCTAAAATAATACTATTCTGGATTCTGAAATACGATTATAGCTGAGAAAGTATGATTTTCTACTAGTCACAATGGCAATGCTACCTCCTTATTTTCATATTCACCCTTTATTTTAATATGCAGATAATAACAATCCATAGCTACATAAATGTAAATACCAGAGAATCCATTTTAATCCGGATACATGAAAAAAAAGACAGACCAACCCCCCCAAAAAAAAAACCATAGAGAAGCACAGAGACAAAGCAGTGATTCATAGAAATAAAGAGTCATACACATATGCAGTTTACATGTTTATAATTGCCCGTGAATTCTTGACTTGCTCTCACATATAGCTGTAGGATAGTGACTCAGCCAGGGTGAGTGTCAGCCAAATCCAACCAAAGGAGGAAATACAATGCATACATTTTCCATTTTGTTTATGGCACAAGAATAAACCCTCTACTCTGACCAAGGCTGTTTCAAGAGGATGAAGAATATGTGCTACAAAGGCTTTAGGGTGCTCCACAAATGGCTGTTTCCTTTTGAGCTACAGAAAAGCTTGTAATGGACTTTTCTGTTTCTAGAGACACTTTTAAAGCCTCAACAGAAATTCAGTAATATTTTGTAGACAGTATGAAATTGCTGCTATAAACCTAAATGCAGATGCATAGCTTATATATTTAAGCCATATTTTTTAACTAAAGAAGTAAAAAAAAAAAATCAGTTTTGAAAGGGTAAGGTTTTATCCAAATTAATAGGGCAGTGCATTGCAGCTGGTTCATGTACGGCTAATGTGGTCCTTTTCAGAGCTTTTAACACACTTTGCTGATTGTTTGCTCAAGGCATATGGTTTGAATGAGCTGGGCAGTGCACAGTACAGCTGGCAGACTAGATATCAAAATCTGGCAATATGCCTTAGAGTTATCTGTGACTAGGTATCATATTAGCCTGAATTTTATGTTTTGATTTCTACCATATCGGTATAAATTGGAAGTTACTTCAGATTCTACTACAGTAGATGACATCGCTTCCAGTCTTGCAACAACTAGATGTAGATGACCATGTTTTGAGGAATGGTCTTAAAGGGCAAAAGTTTTTTTCTAGACAAAATAACTATGAAAAGCTTCCATTAAACAAATCCAGTATCTTCAAAATCTGCAAGTAATTTTTTCTAGTGCACAGACTGGGAAACAGTGGCAGGTGCTGTTCCAAACACACACTCATTTCACTCAAGCAAAGAATAGAAAGGTTTTGGCAGCTTGTTTTGTTTTCACTATTACCTCCCATAACCTAAGTCAACGGTTTCAGCCTCAGCTCTGACATCCAGGAAGATCTAACAAAACTCTCCAGCATTACCTGAATTTTTGTACTAATTTCATAAATAAAGCATCATTTTTAGACTCTCAACATAATAAACTCTCATTTGCACTGTGTAGATTCATAAATTCCCGCTGTTAAAAAATGCTTTCATCAGAAATGGGCCAGCCTCCCATGATGTCCATTCATATTCCAGTTTTGAACTGCAGGAGGGTGTTTGCCAGTTACAAGTGTTCAGTTCTTATTACAGAGTTTCCTTTATTGCTGCTTGAAAAGCTAATACAGATACTAAGAGTGACATTCTCATCTCAGGGTACATACAACTGTGAATTTCTGAGTATATCCACAATTTTTCAGTGAACTGCATCCCATTTTTATGCCACATGAGCTCAACATAATGAATTAAGGTGAATACTAAGAGATCTAGAGAAGCAGCAAGTTCCTTTCTACAGACCTGCGTGGATATGCAAAAGTATTTTGTAATAAAATGTGAGTTGTAATGCAAATGCTTTACTGAAGTCAAAGAGCATTTCAAAAACAATGGATCTTTTCAAGCAAAATAAATAAACCAGCACATAGCCTCTATTAGTCTCAAATATTATTCTCTTAAGTTTAGAAGGAAACTAATTTTTAGAAGCCTCATACAGTAGAAGTCACATACATTTGAGAGGTTGATTAATATCTGAAAAGTGAACAGCTGGACAATTTTGTGAAAAAAATATTTCAGTTAAAAAGAAAAATTAATTCCTTTGAAATCTTTTTTGCTACTCCCATAATCTTTTCTTCCCACTCCCTAATTGGTCCTAATGACAATAATATTGAGCATGTGGTCAGCACAGATACGCTATAATTGGACAAATTGGAAATATATAGTAAAGGATTTTTTAAATTGTTTTTTTACATCTCTCAAACTTCAATTTCCTTATCAACATAAAGGAATATAGAAAGGGAGGAAAGTAAATATGAGGGAAAAGGTTGCATATTCGTATAATAGAAGTACTGCCACTATGTTCTTGAACATTTAGAAGATGACCCCTCAAATAATGAATAAAATGTGCAAAGGACACTGTTTTACAGTACAAAGAAATCCAAATGGAATAAAAATGTGAAATATATTGAATTTTGTGGGAGTTCACTTCAGTGAGTGAACAACAGAACTGGAAAAGATGTATAGTACCATTTCTATAGCAGCAAATAATACATTATGTTTGTACAACTTCATGGAGAAGCTCTTTAGAAAGATGGCATGGCATATGTTCTGACACATGTAAGTGAGCGTGCCACACCTCTGACTTTCCTGCTGTGGCCTTTACAGTGTTTCTAAGGTTGATTTTTCATTATTTTTAAATAATGTTTTTAAAACGGAATACATTATCCAGCCCTAATGCTTGACAAAATGTACAAGTATGCATTTCTTTACCTGCAAGGCCTGATTTGCAGACACGCTCAAACTACACAAAAGGTTCACAAGAGCAACTGAAACACTGAATAATATTAAATCAGCTATATACAAAATAGACTGAAGTATAGTTCAAAGAACATTGAGAGGAAAAAAGGAATGTTACAGGTCATGTCACCTACAAAGAAGTGTCAGAGGATTACAAAATTTTTATTTCCTAAGGAGCTCTCAGGTCAATTAGCTACCAGGGCCATTTCAGGTCAATTATCTAGCATTAACATGGACATTAGCAGATGGCTTCTTAGATTCACAAAGAGACTTAGAAATCTACCAGCTTTATGCAACTATAAACTCTCTCTAGCCCTGAAACATCTAAATGCCTTTTTCCAGGTTTGCATGAAAGCTGACAGCTGTCAGTTTGCATATATTTCAGCCTTCCACGTCACATGGATGTAAAAATAGACACACCCTCTCTCAGAGAGCCTGATTTATAGAATCACGCAGCTAACTTTGAGAGAACACAGGAAACGTTGACGATTTCCTCATCCCACATTTTAGTCATAGAATTAGGCAGGTACTTGAAAATTCTCTCCCCCAAAACCAGAACACTGACGACCAGCTTTCACTCCTCTTAATTCCCTTCCCCTAGGTTACACCATTTCTCTTTATCCTTATTCTTTATTTTGCTCGTTTATGTTTAATTTTTTTGTGCAAAGGGAAGAACTTTAAGAACACTCACCCCCACCTATCAGGACCCCTTGAATGAAGGCACTCTCCTGAAGGAGGAATACTGGCCTGAGCTATGAGCCTAATGCACAAAAAGATTCACACTGACTCCGCATCAGAGGTACTTTCTGCCTGGGCTGAAGTTTCAAGCAGAGACAGCTGATCTGAGTTTTTCCTATTAGCAAATAAATTCAACAGATTATAAAAAACTATTAACCAAGTCACCTCATCTTCATTGATGTTTTAACTCAGGTTAAAAATGTAACTTTTGTATCGAAAGGTTTTGCTCTTTCTCTTTTTTTTTCTTTTAATCATACTTGCACCACATTTTAAAAGCCAATTACTGAATATCCTGTTTTTAAGAATGTTTTCACAGTAAATTAAGGCAATGTTTAACAAACTCACTAAGCAAATTGTCTTAGAGCTGAAGTGTTATAATTGGAAGAACTCAGTGAATATTTTCATGGTAATGCAAAACAGAAAAATCTTGGTCCAAGAACATAAAAGACCAAATTCAGACCTCAATAACTAGGCTTTACATATCATAGCCATAGAATAATCTGGCAAACTGAAAACGGAACTTAAAATAATCCAAAATTTGTTCTTTGAGAATGAACATATCCACACCAAAAAATTCTGAATTACCAACATAAGCCTACTATTGCATTTACATATGCAACTAATGTAAAGCCAAACTTTTAAACTAGAACAAGGTGGGGGGGAGGGGAAATGGTCACTGGGAAATCTAGCACCTTATTTAAAAATAAACATTGTCAAAATGGCAGCTATCTTGCTGGGTTACACACTACCAGATTCCTGGTAAATTGTTTACAGCTGGGGAGTCATATCATCTTTCAGTATCATCTTTCTCTGGGTTCCGTATTCATAAGAGCCCTTGATACCGAAATGAGTGAAAATAGGAATAAGAATGTTCAATTCCACAACAAAAATAGAGACCGAAAGGTTTCGTTGTAGGTCTGCCATATACTAGGCTTGACAATGTCTGCTCTGCCCAAAACCAGACAGCTTTGTATCCACTTAAGCATGATATATATCAGAAGGTTTGAAATAAATGCAGTGTATTGCAACCAAGATGATTCTAAGCACATGCTGATTTCTGTCATCCCCTCCCCCCCACCCTATGTTTATTTTGCTCAGCCAAATAAGATAAAAACTGTATCAAGATGTGGTTTTGACTCCTAAGGGAGAAAAAAACAGAATTCTTTAGAAAGGCAGTAAACTCCTGGTATAATCCAGCATTTAAATAATATGTTAGACATATCTATATATACACGGACCAAGACACATATGCATACACATAGAGTAATACATATATTGTCCTGCAGTTCTGTATTAAACAAATGGAATACCCTGTAGAAGAAATACAGTACTAATAACTCAAAATAGCACTTCTGTTCAAGTTGCATTGTACAAGCCTATTTGAGTTCTAATTGTGTGCTGAGGTTCTCTCTTTTAATGCCTTGGTCTATTTGAAGGTTAGCTTTTGGTCCCATGGAGATAAAGGAAAATGTGCCAACATTTCAGAGATTTGATTACCTGTATAAAATTATACTTGCTCATTTTTCCTAGGCAAGATACTCTTGGGTAAAGTTATATTAAAGAGGGAATAGAAATAGTGTACATCCAAAGAAAATATTTTCCAATTACACTTCACAAGATGCAGAAAATATTACTTGTTATAGAGGATTATGAATGAGATAATTACTGAGAGCTTAATGTACCTAAAGCTAGAATAAAAGAGAGAGAAAAATATTAATAAGTGGTTACTGACTGTTCTGTTTTTTTGTAATAAAAGGCCAGAAGAGTACCAAGGACAAACCTTTCCACAGTTTTGCTATGATACGTTATGTACAAGAACTTTCTTACTTACACAGCCCATCATTAATTTCTATAAACAAAAGTATACCAGTTTTTCTTGAACACCCAAAACACTTTATGCATCTCAAAACAAGCTTAACAATATTTTTTCATATTAAGAATTGAAAATAACAGAAATTTAGAAATACATAGGATAAAATTTTCATTTCACATATTCCTAACGAGTAACCTGCACTTTTGAAAGAATCCCAACTAATGTTAGGTTGGTAAGGTATAGAATGACAAAAGACTTTGAGTTTTAGAAAATAAAGTACGACTCATTATCACTTTTTGATTCTCCAGCAAAATAAGTATTCTTTGCAAGGGCTTATCAGAAATATTTGAGCTTCCACATGTAGTATTTCAATACAGGTGTGATCAATAGGGAAGATTATTAAAAAAAAAGATTTTCAAGTAGCTGCAGCTCTTTTCCTGCTGCAAAGCAGAACTTGGTATGACATGCAAAATTACCTTTGGCAGGTGATGTTTTTTTTTTTTTCTTTTCTTCTTTTTTTCTCCCCATTTTTGGCTCACAATACTGCTGCATCAAGCATGAAGGTACAGTCACTACAGAAAAGGTTAAGAGGATTTCTAAAAGGATTACAAAGGACACAAACACTACAAGGGTCAATCTACACAGAGCAGAAGCTGCATGAATGCTGTGGCTTTCTTACACTCCTGTGCTTAATTAATTCTGCTTACTTAATTCCAGAAAGAAATGGTTTCAGTAACAAAACACATGCCCTACTAAGTCTTATAGTCCCCTCTTATTAAAAGGAACCCTTTTAATATTCTCTTAGACACATGTAATAACGTATATATGCACAACACAAGAGTTTTCATCTTAGTGTAGTCATTGCTTTTTCTTTCATCTCTCTGCCACCACCAGACACCGCATAAACTGTACATAGGACTTTACATTAACTTCATTAAGACAGGCTTAATGCCTAGTGAGTTTACTAACCAAATTTTGAATGAATTTGACCTATTGGATCTCAAGCAATTCAAAGTATCTGGAAGACTGGACCCCTCAAAATTATTTTTATCAGCTAAAAGCAGTACTGTGAAGCATACAGCTTCACAAAGCAGAAATTCTGCCTCTGTAACAGAGCATATCACAGGGCATAATAAGGACAAGTGATTTATCAATTAAGTGGCAGAAAAAAAGAATAAATTAAGGATTAACTATTACTGGATTATTGGTCTCCCTGAGAAATCTCAAAGACATGCTCCTGAGAGATTTCTTTTGATAGTGTCTCATGGGGACAATGAAACACCTGAGTACCTGAAGACTGTATGACGGTTATTACAGCAGGAAGGTCACCAAGAAAAGAGACTCCTGAGGTCAGTTACTTTGTCCTACACCAGCCTAGATCCTCCTGTGCTTCGGAGGTGCTCAGAGCTAAATACAAAGTGGACTATCACGAGTCGGTACTTGCATTCTTCCAGGCTGACAAACTGCCTTCCTAACATGACATCAGAGAAACTGAGCCTTAAGACAAAATGGAGCCACATTTGCTGTCTTGGAGTGGGGAAAGTATCTCTTGTGTTTTCCAGTCTTTCTGCAATTTGCAGAATTTACAAATATATTTCTGATTCTGCATAGGATATGTCAGTTGGAATAATAGTGGCTCATGTTATATTTTTTTCCCACTTTACAGGTATGTAACACATACATTTCATAACACAGTCAAAGCACTGCAGTGAATCTATTGTCCCAGGGGGGCTGAAGCCTAGCTAGTGGAGCAAAATTTTGCTTCGCTATCCATCCAACTTTGTCCATGGGTATTTGTCTATTACAGTACTTCTGCAGAATGCATTTGATTTAGAAACATTTATTCACAGAAAGCTCCATCAAAAAATCCAAATATTTATTTACGCATATATACTACTCAATTCCTATCATTGCTTATTGCTAGCTTGCAGTAACTAGCAGGTGGTCTTCTGGAGTGACAGAACTTAGATCAATTACAGAATGATTACTTAATGGGGTATCAGTGCAGCTACCTTCTAAACAGAATGAGAAACCTAATTCTGCCTTGCATTTTAAAGTGCTTGTCATTTTCCTTATTTTTGAGGTATGATAATTCCACTGTGTCAGTAAGCCTTATATTCACAGAATGGTCAGGGTTGGAAGGCACCTCTGGAGATCATCTAGCCCAACCCCCTGCTAAAGCAGGGTCACCTACAGCAGGCTGCACAGCCACGTCCAGGTGGATTTTGACCGTCTCCAGAGAATGAGACCCCACAGCCTCCCTGGGCAGCCTGTGCCAGGGCTCTGTCACCCTCAGGGTAAAGAAGTTCTTCCTCATGTTCAGCTGGAACTTCCCGTGGTGCAGCTTGTGCCCACTGCCCCTTGTCCTGTTGCTGGGCACTGCTGAAAAGAGCCTGGCCCCGTTCTCTTGACACTTACCCTTGAGATATGTATTGATAAGATCCCTCTGAGCCTTCAGGCTAAACAGGCCCGGCTCTCCCAGCCTTTCCTCATAAGGGAGATGCTCCAGTCCCCTCATCAGCTTCACAGCCCTCCACTTGCCCCTCCCCAGCAGTTCCCTGTCTCTCCTGAACTGGGGAGCCCAGCACTGGACACAGCGCTCCGGGTGCAGCCTCACCAGGGCAGAGCAGAGGGGCAGGATCACCTCCCTGCACCTGCTGGCCACGGTCCCCCTCATGCACCCCAGGATCCCACTGGCCTCCTTGGCCACCCAGGCACACTGCTGGCCCACAGGCAACTTGCTGTCCCCCAGCAGTCCCGGGTCCCTCTCCGCAGAGCCGCCCCCCAGCAGGTCAGCCCCAGCCTGTACTGCTGCACCACATTGTTCCTCCCCAGGTGCCGGACCTTACACTTCCCTTTGTTGACCTTCATGAGGTTCCTCTCCACCCAACTCTCCAGCCTGTCCAGTCTTGCTCAAGGGCAGTGCAGTGTTCTGGGATATTGACCACTCCTCCCAGTTTTGTATCATCAGCAAATCTGCAGAGGGTGCACTCCGTCCCATCATCCAGGTCACTGATGAGTAAGTTGAACAGGACAGCACCCAGTACTGACCCCTGGGGAACACCACGAGCTATTTGGTCTTTACACCTTGTGATACTATTACTTGTTAGTGGGAGACAGCACTGTCTATGGAAATTAACAGAAAATCAGAAAGCTTGTCCCCTGGCAATGCCACAGACTTGAGACATAATTGTGGACATTGAAAATGACTTCTCTGCCCACACCATCTTTCTGCATTTACATTTTCTTCCTCAGCTACATTCTGCATATCCTATTTAGACAGTAACGGCTTCGAGGCAGGAATTTTCTCCTATTCAACAAAATGTATCAAAATTTTAACTAATGCTTCTTAATACAAACAGCAGCACTAGCAGCTCTCACATTTACTGTTACTTAGTGTACTATTCCTCATTTGCTGTAGTTCACTTCATAAAAATGCCCTTCATGTATGCTTTGAGGGTATGTACAACATTTTAGAAAATCACAGAAGAAATAAGTCCATGCTGAGATTCCCTTAAAAAAAACCCATGGCTTAAATCTCAATTTGGTATATAAAACTGTTTGTGCCAAGTAAAATCCTGGTACATGTTTTAAATTATTCAAGTAACTTCTTTTTATTCATATGAAAACTCAACAAAAAGTAAAAGTCCTTGTATATTTAGATCAGCACCTGCTCTCAGTTAATCAAATATTCTAACAGATATGCAGGAAATAGAAAAAATAATCAAGATCCATTAATTAGAAGAAACAAACTATAAATTTGAAATATCGTTTTGGCATTAAACCTTGGTTTTTCATAAAGGAAGAAACACAATCTTTTTGCCTCTGGACATTGTATTTTCTTGTCTGTGTGACATGACAACAATAGGAATTGCAAAGTGTGCCAATACTCTACACTAAAAGTTTTAGACCACATAACAGAGAACAGGTTGTCTGCAAAACAGACAGCTAAAAAAAAAAAAAAGTTAAAAGGGAATAGCAGTTATGTCAGTAAGGGTATTTGAGTTGAGTAATATTGGATATTACCTTTTGTATCATGCTTTAATATACAGGATAATGTTACATCAGTTATGTTGCAGGTTATCCCAAATTAATTTAAAAATATGGAGGTTTTTTTCCATTCCCTTTAATATCCTGATTTCTTATGTTGGGTGTATAACATGTCAATAGCTTTTAATGATGCTTGTAGCTTGACGACCTTAGACAATTATGTGATAGATGAGCTATGGTTTGGTTCAATTCCTGTATCCTCTGTGTGCTTCATGTCTGGATGCCCGCCACCAGTTTTGTATATACTGAAATTCACCTTTTCTCAGTTGGTAACAACACCCCTATTGTATGTATTGTATGTAAGCAGTTCTCTCAGCAAGGGAAAAAAAAAATTGGATAATATGGTTTCTGGATTTAAACCAGGAGATGACTAGGGCACTCTAAACTGCTAAGAAATATGTTTCGCTGGTTCTACCTACAACTGGGTTCCTTGCCTCCAGTGATCCTTTCTGAGTCAGTCTTTTATTTAACTACATTCCCTCTCATTGAGGCATGATGTAACAGCAATGCACAGTACATCAAGTTGAAACACAAACCCTCAGCTTTGCTTCTATTCACCAGGGGCTGGGTGCATAACAGTTCCTGAGCTCAGACCCTGAAACAAGAAAAGGGATTTCTTACATTGCTCCTAATGATTCCTCTGGTTAATTCAGGAATGGCATTGATAGTCCCCAGGGAAAGCTACACTTACTTTTTCTTAGCTGCTGGCATGACTGCTGTAAAATAAAAGCTTTGAAAGAAATTATGGAAGGAGAATCTTTACACTAATAGAGAGTCCTCAAGGAAAAAAGAAAGTTATATGTTACTCTATATCACCACAGGTGTTCCCCAGGGATCGCCAAGAGGCTGCTCAGATACATAAATATTTGCTTAAATATCTTTAGGGAAATTATCTACATTTATTTTCAATGCCCCACACATTGATTTCAAATAACAGTTACCTTTAAACATGGCCTAAAATACTAATTGAAGCAAATTATTTCCGTAATGAGGTTTACTGCTTTGCATCCAGATTAAATTGCATAGCATCAACATCCGAATCTTGTCCAAAAAAATAAAACTCATCAACAACCAAATAAAAGACCCTCAGCTGTGAAGTCCTTGGTCTGTTCCACTACACACATTATGCCTTCCTTTTTCTTCTTTCACTTTACTAAAATAGGAAAAAAACCCAATTTTTAAAACAGAACTTTCAAGAAACAAAATTTGTGCAAGCTCTTTCCCATTATTTTCACATGCAAACTAATTTTTCTTGCAGTTATGGTGAACGTGTGTTTATTACATCCTAAAAATACAGAGCTATCCACCAGTTAAAAAGTCAGCCTTTCTCAGATGTAATTCAGTTCATGAATTACTTCAGCTCCAGAGCTCTTACTGGAAGCCTGCACACACTGAAGGAATTAGTCCCAAAGTATTTATCATTTTAATGCAAAAATATTTTAAACGTTTTTATTACGTAAATCCTTGAAAAATTAAGGATCATATCTGGACCTGAAAGCAATAAATAAATTCTTTCACTTTACTGGTTGAAAGGCAACATGTTCTGTCACTTTTGGGAAGTCACTACTATGTTTTCAGCAGCCTATGGGAAATATGTTTGTCAAGTTCAGAAAGGATAAACTTTTAGCAAAACACCACCATCACAATTGGCACTAATTGGTAGTTAAATTGACAACTGGAACTGAAGCATCCTGACAGCACCAGAGGTGGGCCCTACAGGTAGAAATTGAAAACCATTTACTAAAGCAATGCTGGAAAGACTAAACGATTATAGGGCATCTGTGTAATATCATGTGGAAGGCTCTACTTAATTTTTCATACTGTCACTTCAGCAATTTGCATGCACACATGGAAAACATTTCAATTAATTGTGAGAAAGATAAAGTGTTTAGATCAATATATTGAATAAAAGTACACAAGCTTCTAATTCTTCACAAACAAACAAAAATTCTCAATAACAGCTACTTTTTTTTTCAGATTAGAAATCTTTGTGGCTTTAGAAAAACATGACAAGGAAATTTAAGCAAATAATGTTAAAGTAACATCAGGGGATCCAAATGCCTAAGCACACACAGTGAAATCATATCCCCCCATATATACCATTCTGCTTTTCAACAACAACAAAAAAACCTAAAACAAAAATCTCAACTCAATTCTTTGATATTATACCATGCTTATTGTCTATGAAGTCTTAAACTTAAGATGTTAATCACATCACTGAGGTGTCCCCACCTCAGTAAAGAAAACACAGAGGGCTCAGAAGGTGCTTGGTGTTTTGTAGGTTGACCCTTTACCATGCAGGATTCATAAGTACCTTGACATTATAATGCATTCCTTTAAGTGCTTACCACATTGGTGGTCCATACTGGTACCTATTATGTGCCACTTTTTTTACTCTCTTACCGTAATAGTGTGAAGCAGAAATAAAGGAAGCAACTGATGAAATGCCTTTTGGTTATCACCAGTGCAGTTGTACTAGCTGACATACAAGTGTTGAAAGTTGTGACTCTACTTAAAATGTGTTTATGTCATGCCCCCAGACTAGAGATAAGGGAGCATGAAAGTGTTCAGCCTTACCTAGTGATACTCCCAGAAATATACAGCAATGAGATTTTGTAGTCTGAGGATACGTCTTTTTTGTCAACTCTAAGAAAAATCATGAAAACTATTTTATACTGTATTAGAGAATTTACATACCGTTGGCTCAATTCAGTCAAAATTTCCTTCTTTAAATTCATGCTTTCCAAGAAGAAATTTCTTTGAACTCCTACTTAATTAAAAGAAAAATAAAAACAAAACCCAAATCAAATTTGTGTAGGCTCAGGAATATTTTTTTTAAAAACCAGTACTTTTATCAGGCTTTTATAAAATGTTGTATAGTATATTTATTGTCTTTGCAGCAACATTTCTCAAAGAGCTTTTCTCAGAACTACTGACACTCCTGCTTACCACACTGATTTAGACCATATAAGCTGGAGCATTCTATGAAGTATATAGGCATCTCTTCTCCTTCAGAAGCACACAAAAGGCAGGGGGAATTAGTATTTTCCATGAAGAATACAGTAGCAAAATAAATGGTATGTTTCAGCTGCTGGGAGTTTATTAAACATATGTAGGAAAATTAGCGTATAATTATGGTTGCAAAACAACAACAAAAATCTAGGCCTTAGAAAGCAGCGTTGACTTTGCAACATTTCAGATACTAAATATTTTATGGCTTGCATTTAAATCATAGATACCAAAACATACAAGCGCATATTGGAAGGAAAATAGAAGAATCTATTTAATATGGTGTTCTGATTTCTGCTGTTCTAATGGTGTAAACTTTAATGATACATTAATGTAGGACCATGTTATACCCTGTGAAACTTATGCTAGGTCTATACTACACCTGTATTTCACAATGATTTCTTCCATTCAGGGAAACAACTTGTAATTCACACCTAAAGTAATGACAGCCTTAGTTGTATACATTACGGGTTTGTATCACTTTGAGTACAACAGTACTTTCAGGCAGCCATTATAATCACAAGCTCAATGCAGGAATAAAAAGGAAAGCATATGGAAAGAACTTGCTTAATTAAAACCTTGTTTACTTTGCATATATATATCACTTGTACTTCAACAGAACTATTTATGATTTTAAACAAGTAAGATTTTACCATTTCCTTGTTAAGAGATAAAATGTATGTTGGCAATGAAATCAAAGATTGCATAAAACATGTATAATGTAGAACATACAGCTTGAAGCTATTTATAAGTGCTCTCTGCATTTCCAGGTTCGGTTTTTGCAGTAGCACAGCCTGAAGCACTTAACCGTGAAAACATGATGCCTTTCTTCTACTCCTCCTACAGGAAAATTATTTCTCCTCTAAAGGCCTGAACCTAAGCCCCATACATCAAGTGAAAAATCTCCATTGCTCTAAAAAGCAGAAGTTGCCTAGCTCGCTCATCCTACAAGCCGTACAAACAAAATCTGCATTTATCAGAGTGAAGACACACATCACGTAAGTGAGAAACAAGGAAGAAAAACTCCACAGTTACAGATAAAAAATGTCTACCTGAGACTACACGACACTGAAAAGTTGACTCAGGAACGTTCTTTCTGAGTCTCAGTAACTCAATCTAGTTTGTGTCCTCCCCGTCCCGACTTTTCAAAGCAACTTCTCAAGAGCCAGCACAGCTCTTCTGCCAACCACAGGCCACAGATGTGACACAGCAGCTGTGCCTGTGAAAGATGCAGGTCTTCCTTGGCTTGCTCACTTTCAAATCTCTCATCACAAAGACTGCATGCAAAATATGCAATATATTACTTTGGGACTTGAAATTGGTAAATACCAAAAAGTCTGGGGAAGGTTAGGGGTTTTCTAAATAATTAAATTAAAAAGAAACCAAAAACTTTTGTCACCTTCATGCCTTCTTTTGTTCTCTCCACACATTGTACTTACAAACGACAACTATTAACACATCAAACTATCCCAGGTCTTTGCTTAAAAACTTCCATTAAAGTAGGTCCTATCCCATTTAAAACATCACAAACAACACGTTCCATAAAACAGGAGCTACAATTAGATACCCAGAACCTAGTTTCCTAATGCTTTTAAACACTATTACCTATTTCTTGTAAATTTGGTATCTGTCTCCTGTGAAAGAAGAGCAGCGTTTGCTCTTCCACAGATTTCACAGCGCAGCTGCCATGGTGCTGTATACGCATGCAGAGGAGACAGAGATGCAGCAGTGTGTATCAAGTAAAAGTTCTATCTAACTAACCAAGTCCACAGGGACGGCATGCAGTGTCACAAGACATATCACTCTACACTCCAATGAGGTTGTCAGCCACTGGGAGGCCTGCAAACTGCTGACAGCGCTAGGCAGTGTACAGAGTCCTCTAAAGCAGATGCACTCGCTTTGTAAAGTATGTACCTGTTTCTATGGATGAAGCAAAAAGAAGGAAATTAAGTACGAAAAGGTATTTGTAAATCTATCTTTCTGTATTGTATTGCTGTGAACAAAACCAAGCTCATTTGAAGTATGTCACAGGAACATGAAAAAGGTTACTGTGTAGGTTTCTCAAAATGCATATATACATTTCTACATGTACAGATCAAAACAATATGGAATTTATTACAATATCATTTGTCAAAATAAATGCAGTATTAATACAGACAAGAAAGAAAAACTAGAACGTTTGTAGCATTTTATGGAGAAATCTGAAATTCAGAAATCACCCTAAAAGTAAGATTCATACACTTTTTACAGATGTGTGAACTCAAGTAGAGCTGCATATTTTGAGTTTGTTCCTACTGAATATAAATATTAAAATTGATATTAAAAGTGCATATTGTTCAAACTCATTGTAAGAAGTTCAAGACTGAAAGCAAAAGATTTTATCCTGTCCTTTACATCCAAAAAATGGCCACTCTTTAAGAAAGAAGTGACATTAAATACCCTATCAGTCTTACCCCAGATTCTTTCATTTATTTGAGCAAATACATTGGTAATGCATTTATTAATATAAATTTGTGCAGAATAGCAATAAATAAGTACCTTTGAAGAGTGTGTGGTTGTACTGCAACATTTAAAATTCTGAAGAAGGGTCTTCATGCCTAGAAGCTGTTTCTCTCAGAAAAATGGAGCAGCCTAATAAAATGTATTACATATCTCTATAAACCCTGTGTTGCTAAACTTTCGCTGTACTTCAGAAACTTTGGTATCACATCTTTTTAACTAATTGAATGAATGCTTAGTACACTCTATATGCCGCCTTTTATTTTGAAAGTGATTTGTATTGTTTATATTTATTATAATTAATCTAAATTTTCAGTTTTATTTTGCTGACATACATTTCAATTCCGTTAGAATCAAATGCTTCTACTCAGTGTCTTTCCACCCACTGACATAAAAACCGTTATTTAAGTATCAATATTATTCTGAGCAGTTCTTAAGAGCTGAATTTTCAGTGGGCTTTAAAGGTACATTTGAGAACATAGATTCTGCTTGTGTGTATATTATTTCTGATTGTGAAAAAAATATATATTTTTGTATTTAATATCCAGAGCACCTAATTACATTGTACAATCACATTGTACAAATAATATATGACCACAAAACATACCATATACACTCTAAAATAGTGTAAAAATGGAAGAAAACTGCAACCCAAACCTACATAACTAGATTTGCTTCAAGAATGTTTACTTTGGGACATTAACTGTCAATAAATTTGTTTAAGATTATACTAGTACTTTGAACATGTAAAAAAGCACATATAAGAAACACTGTCTCTATAATGTCAGAAAAGCACATATATGTCCAGAAAAATGCAGCAGATAGGTAGCATACATATTTGGTATCCACCATGTTAAGCCTCTCTACATCAATTCATTATATCGTATTTTAAAGAGTGTCCTTCTTTCAAAGGCTGGCCAAAAAACCCCCAAAGAAAATCAAGGTAAGTCAGAGGGCAGAAAAATAGTTGATAAAGAACGTCACAGAATGAGGGAAATATTCCAAGTGTGCAAATCCTTTGGCAGGGGGCAAAACTGAAAGGCTGGAGGAAGAGTGTAAGCAGAAAAGAGATGAGGAGGAACTAGGTAAATGCAAATCTACTGTGAGTTCTGAAAAGGAGGTTATTTTTAACTTGCAGTGGATAAAAATGCGATGAGGGTGACAGAGGACAAACTATAGCCCAGCTTCATGAAGGAGGAGAGCATTTTGGTGGTGACATTCTGTATACCTTGAAGTTTCGGCAAGAGGGCTTGCTAAGAACTGTGACTGAGGGAGCTGCTGCTTTATAGTCAGGAAGAATTAAGAGCAGCTCTGAAAGATGTGGAGTACCTCTGTTCCCACTGACTACAGCAGAGTTTGAAAGCACCCACAATACTTGTAAACCTTAGGAAAGAAAAATAAGTCAGAAATAGGGATTATTTTTCTGGAGAGTGTGAAAAATTACAAGAATATTTTAAGCCATTTCCATAAATAAAACCAAGCATTTCTCCCTAGGGGAGCAAATGTCACTTTTTTCTCATTTCCATCTATATCATGCAGTGTTTTAATTAGGTAGACGTCTCAACAAATAGATTGTCACAGCATTTTAGAGTAGCTAATTCTATTCAAAATGCCAGCAGAAGATGGCATAATGTCTTCATTGGTTTGGCTTAGTTTAACACACCCACTTCTATTCACTGATGACTCAATTCAGGATATTATACTCACCAAAAAAAACTAATATTGTAGAAATATTAAGACTTGGATACACCCTGAAAATAGAAGTACTAAAAACTCAGGATTCTCCTCAGCTACTCAAAAGCAACTCGAAAAAATTTTAAAAGCTTGACCAAAATATTCTGAAAAGAATAAGGTGGATAAAATATTTTAAGATCTCAAGTAAGTGTATCACGATCTCTTTGACATTGTGATATGTTACTAACTGCAGAAATACAAATGAGAACAGATGTATAATACCTGATATAAATATAAATTAACACAGCACTCAAAATTCACTGGATATAAAACTCATTACACGTTCTGATGCTAACTTTTGACTGGAAAGTGGCTACACTAGGGAAAATTTAGGAATGTACTTGATCTGTGTTTTCTTTAGCAATAGTTACAGCTATTGACAGTACCTATATTATACTATATCCTATTCCTTTAACCATAGAATTTCCAATATTTACATGAAATTAACTGATATCTGTAATTTCTGTTCACTAGCGATTTGTTTGGGGGGGGTTTGTTGGGTTTTTTTTTTTTTTTTCTTTTTCACTCAATTTCAGTAGCCAGGTAATATGGCAATAATGTACCTGGTGATTTGAAGGGATCCGAACTTTAGTGATACAACGATCAAGTATTTATAACTGCTCACTATAGGCCAAACACCCATTTAGGAACAGAAAATTCTTTTCTAAGAATAATTTTAAAGATAATTAATTCCTGATGAATGCAGACAGCCTATGATATCTTTTTACAGAAAGTGCAATGCTGATTCACTGACTGAAGTTAGTACACACCAAACTACAGAGTAAGTTAAAGCATGGCACCAACCAACGGTTTAAGGCAATAGCCAAGCTAGGACACATCGAAAAACATTATAAACTTCCCAACTTTGAAAGTACATTACAAAATCTGTGACAACACTATTATTTCATATGTGTGCATATCAGGACCTCTCTAAAAACTAGTACATTGTAATATGCTATATATAACACACATCCTTTTTTTGTTTTTCAGATTCTCAGAACATAAATAACTTTTCTGTAACCCGGCTGGAAACAGAAAATGATCTGTAGGTGTAAAAACCTTTCTGAATGAATAAATACGAACATTTACAAAAGGCTGCTTTGGTGAAAATCTTCAGCTGACAGAGCTGAAGAGTGGTGACTAATATTAGTAAAGAAAGGAAGTGTATATGCCTGCATATTTTTGTCAAATGGAGTATGTGTAATTTTGTTGTAAATAGCAGGTTAGCTAACCAGGAAACCATAACCTAAAAATGAAGTACCTTTAAAGCACAAATGTATGGATATTAATGAAGAATTTCAGAATAACAGAGCACCTCAAATTTGAATTTCTTAGAAGAGTCCAAATGACTAAAGACCTTCACATACTATACATTTACATACTTGGGGGGGGGGGGGGGGGGGGCGAAAAAAAAGAGGTAAAAAAAAGTTGTGCCTTACCCGGCCTACTAGTATTGGTTCAGGTCCAGAAAATTCTTCTAATACAAACATTTGATTCCAAACCCAGCCTCTCTTGGAACGGTTCAAAACTCTTTGTTCTTCAGTTAGCCTTTTCAGTCCTGTACTGAATCCACTTGGCAGTACTTGAGATTGATTCATTGGAGCCATATAAATGGAAGGAAGGACAGTAATCCATAATATTATTAATGGAGTCCATGTATCCATAAGCATTTCCGTTAGTCTTTCTGGCATTGTACCACAAGCTATGCAAATCACCACAGAAATGAAATTATTATTTTGCCTTCCTCCAGACTGTAGCAATCCAATTCATCATGCAGTACAGAACATTTACTTACAGCTCCTCCATGTGTTTACAGCACAGTCAAGGTAAAAATATTGTAGATTATAAAAACATGATCCATTGAGTTTTCCGATCATTAAGGATTCCTGGTGGGGGGGAAAAAAGGTTAAATTAGCTTAAAGATCTTACTTTTACATCATAAAAAAGCTATATTAGGTTTTAATTTTGTAGTGTATAATATTAGTGCATATTAAATAAGTTCAAAAATATAATTTATTCTGTAAATTCTTTCACTGCCTAAAATAGTAAGAGAAGATCCAGATAAGTGATTACACCCACAAGAAAACATTTTACTTGCAGTTTGTTTTGAGATATGAAGAATCTCCCGGCCTCCTTGCTAGCCTCTACTTTTTATGTAGTCAACTATAAACACTTAGCATGACAAATAATAAAAGGCAAACAAAATAACGTTCTTGCATACAGACTTACTCTCCTTTCCTCCACAAGAAAAAATAAAATACATCTCATAAGTGCACAGGGCTCCAGCAGTACATTCTCATTTTAGTAATCACCTAGCTGCAGAGCACACAGCTCAGCAAAACCTTCACAGTCCAGCAGAGGAACACAGCTGCTAAATCCACTGCGATTTCCATGATTCCCAGACCAGACCACTACCAGAATCTAAGCAAGCTTATTTACGTACATCTGCACTACAGAACTCTCCGTGTCTCTCTTGCCTTCAGAGAAAACACACAGTCAGATTTTATTTCAAAGACATTTTCCCTGTTGGACACCTGGGATAATTTTGCCTGTCTTTCCCCACCCATCCTTTCATGTAGTAGGCGGCCACATCAGGTTTCAACTCTGTGTAAATATTCCTTGAAATGGACAAGAAAAGTTAGCACAGTAGGGCTTCCTAATGCCACAGTGATTGACATAAACCTGTAGAAAGGTAGCTGGGCCATGGCTCGGGGAGAAGGGCTGCATTGCAGTTACTCTAATGAAGCTGGAGCTATGTAAAAGTTTCCTGATACCTTTTCTTTGATTCATATCCAAACAATCTCATGAGAAACCGCTATATACACGATATATAGAAACATCTAGTGGTAAGCTTACACTCTGTCTTCCACTGGATTTTTTTCCACTTTAAAATGAGTCCCTACTGTCGCAACTCTATGAAAATTTTGGGGAGTTGTTTTTGGTGGGGTGGGTGGGTTTGTTGGTTTTTTTTATGTTCATATACTCTCATAGAAGAAAATACCTGAAAACATGAATAGCACCGGTGAAAGTCAGCTGTTATTTTAAAAGCAAACAATGTAAAAAGTAATTTATTTTTTTTTAAACTTCAGTAATTGCCAAAGCAACTGTGAAATCTGTTGCATGAAAATCTGAAAGTGTGAGAAACTTGTCTTGTTAAAAGGGGAGAAGAGCTGTTATCAACCTAAAACTCAATATCTGAAGTAGCATGGAAGACTAGTAAGCTAATAGTGCAGCGCTTTGACAATGCATCAAGAATGAGGTGAATATCCATTACAGAAGTAACTGTGTGGCTTACAGGCCTCGTTGCCAACTGAGATGGAAAGAAAGAAATCAGAGAATACAGTACACTCTTGCAATGAAATTTTGGGGAAAATGTGAGGTAAGTAAGGGAGGCCTTCAATCTCTCAGCATTCTCTCAATACCAGGAAAAGGTAAAGGATGAGGAGCAAACAGTCTAATTGCTTGATAGGAAGGGTCTGTCAAATCACCTGAAAACCCTCTGTGGTCTAAGAAATTACATGGAGGTGACTGCTTCTGCTTTCTGGCACATTTTAAAAAGATAGATTTCCTGGGCCATGTTTGGTGGTAGAAGGTATCAAAACGTAGAAGCAACCAAACTTTCAATGAAAGTGGTTAAGATTATTTGTACATATCTTTGTGCATATGTGAGTGGGCTTGCAGTTGCATGTATCTGCCAGGGGACAGATTTTTCTGATTTCTTCAATGGAGCAAGAATTGAAACGCAGGAAATATAAAACCACCGCAAAACAGAGCAATAGACATCATCTTCAAACAATATTCAGGATTAAATTCAAAACTAAGGGCAAAAACTGAAATCCCAGTTTAAGAGTCCTTTTCTGTAGCTGAGCTTTCAGTTTTTACATACAATGTGATTTTTGACCCAGAAATAGAGGCCATCAGAAACAGAATAGTATGTTACACCTTTGTCCAAGAAAGTCTGAAAAAGACCCCAAGAGGGCCATGACTGACTTTCTTACCCTTCCAGTACAAAGTAGTATAGTTCTTTTTACTCACAGGACTAAATAATAATAAGGCAAAGCACTTCTTTTCATATTCAAGAAGCTTTATGAGAACAATTCCTAAATAATCTACACAGGCTGCCTTCTAAAAGAGATGATATACGAGATAAAACAATACGATGCTCACAGAAACATTTTTGTTTGAAGAACAGGGTATGTGCTTTTTCAGACTGCCACTCTGAATCCTGGGCAAGCATTAAATTCATTTCAGTGCATCCCTTCTCAGTTCCTCCCCCAGACCTCCTGCCTGTTTTTCTTCACTTACTCCAATCAAATTCAGGTCCTATCCACTAGCACCAACGCATACAATTCACTATGACTGGACCATCCTCACAGTAGCTCCCTATTCAGCAATACTTTAAGGCAAACAAATCAAAAGCACACCAAAAATATTAGTAATGTACATACCATGTAATTAAATCTAACTCCATGAAAAAAAAAAAAAGTGAAGAGTACAGTTATACAAGCTCAGTGAATGCAAAACTGTGAGACTCTCAAGTACTGACAGAAAAGTAAGGCACGTATTGTGCAGTGCAGGGAAAAGAAAAAGATCTGACAAGACTTTGGCATGTATTGCAGGGGAATACGACCAGACTGTAACAGCAGAACTCGATAAATTTCTCTACAGTTCAACCTAGACTGCTGGAGCCTTTTGAGATTTATTGGAGGAACAGACTTTCATTTGGGATTCACTGCTCTATCAGTAAATTGTGACATTTACTTTGTGCAATGCATGGAGACTGTACCGCCCCCAAATTTCTTTACCAAATTTGGAAATTAATTTTCTTCATTTCTGGGGCCAGAACACCATGTATGTGGGCGGGAGCTGATAGAAGGCATTATTAAATATTTGGACCTGCAATTTTCACATTGGCCAATACAAAAATCAAGAAATGTCTTGTAGCTAGATAATAATCCTCTGGATTAGATGTGTAGGAGAAACCAACAGGGCTACTGAACCAGGCTACTATAATGATATTAAAAAGCCATATGTAAAGGGAGATCTGGCAATCAGGGAAGACTACCAGGTGAGGCACAGTAGCATTTTTCCTTCTTATATTATGCCAGGGTCTAAAGAAGTGGCAAGTATGCAATGACAGCAGAATGATTCCAGCTAAACCAGAACTAGCTTTTGCTAAGCAACCAGAAGAGGACAAGCACATGGCCCTTAAAGAGTGTATTCCCACCCTTATAAAGATTTTGTTGGTGTTGATTAAAGCATAATTTTTGGTTTGAAAGTCCACATATTCAAATGGCCCTGGGCTGTTTTCTTTAACAAAACTTCACTGTTCTAAGAGGTTTCCCTGTATAGCATATGTTTTATACAGCTATAGGTACAACTCTAATCCAGAAAAGCTGTTGACAAAACAGCTTTAGTTCTTCATTCATCCCTCAGCGAGGAAAGTGATATTTGAAATAGAAATAATTTATTTAATGTAGCAAAGAGGGAAAAAAAAAGTGACATTATGTCAGGTAGCAGATATTCAGATAGCTGTCTTATGTTTTAAAAACATAAGACTGTATTCATAAATTTGGTTGTCCATGCACAGCCTATAGAGAAATACAGATAAAGCTGAGTGGGTTTTTTTTCTACTTACTGTATGTGCTGATATAGTTTAGAAAAATATTGTTCTATTAACAGGAACATGCATTTTGGAGCACTACTTGTACAAGGCCACAGAGTGCATGAGTTTTATACAACACCAAGTGATTACAATGAAGTAGAATTTTATAACCTAACACTAGAACATAACTAGCATATCAACTTTAGAAATTTATGTAATATACATTGCAATGCTTTTTGGAACTAAAATCTATGTAGGTTACCTGTATGAGTTAATTGCCCGCATAAAGTTAGAGCAAGGTATGGCAGTAGGTAGTTATAGTAGATATACTAACTGATGACAGTTCTCATTTTATATATGAGTGGCGGAACGCTTTATGACACCTAACATCTCTGATATAACTAATTTTGCTAGTTATTTTAGAATCATCTTGTAGCTTTAAAAGGTGAACACTAGAATGCAGTAGACTTGTTAAAAAAAGATTAATAAAGTTAATAAAAGAAGTTTAAGATATATAAACTTATTCTTGAAAAAGAAGGAAAGAAAGATCATAACAAGCTTTAAAAAAAATCGATTTATCTTTAGATTTCAAGCCACAGAATACATCTGGTCAAGTAAACCACTTTATTGCAACGCCAGTGCATTGATTTACACCATAATCTCAGTTCAAAAGATTTTAGAACTGGTCTAGTTTTTCTTCACATAAAAAACACATAGGGTTGTCTTAAAATCGCAGCAATTTTTTTTTCTTTAATTCTGCATTTACCTTACCATTCGTAGTGATGACATATAACAGCTAAGCCCTTTAACCTCAGTGTTTCATTAGGGTGGATTTTATCAATTCCTAAACTGTTAAGAACCAAACCAACCAACCAAAAGTACTGGTTTATTTAAATAAGTTAGACAAGAGATGCCAGAAAAAAGTTGGTGATCTTTGCCTAAAGCAGTGTTTTCGGTAGAATTTTCAAGAATCTTTTGTACATTAAATGACCTCTTCAGCATGCATCCAGAAGACTGCTATTGAACTGCCACAACATGAGGAGATAGACAGTACATAAAGGCAATGGAGTTCTAGAAAAATGTTTTAGATGTCTTTATACATACTTTCTACCTTTGCCACTACTTCAATATAAGCAAATCTACATTACAGTACAAACAGCCTCGAATAATTGATGAGAGGCGTTGATTTACTGATCACCTAGAGAGTTCCAACTATTGCTGTGCGACAGCAAGCAGATAGCTTGTGTACTTCCCATGCTTCCTTCGGAGCCTCAAAATGCCCCCTGACCCACGTGGGCTTTCAGGACCAGAAGAATGAATTTAATTTAATTTCTGTCAGAAATAAGGATCCTTACATCTGCAAAACAGAGCTGAGGGTAATAGTTTTAATATAGGTTATGAGAATGAAATAGGAAGGCTAAGCAGGTGTCCATCACAAAAACTTACATCTTGTGACTTCCTTTACCTGAAATTCATTAAGCAGCAATGAATTTCTCTTTACATTGTCACAGGTTTCCCACAGCTCATGATCAGGTATTATATTTCTCCTGTCAATAGGTCTGCAAAATTGGGATCCATTTTGACAGCCTGTACACACGTACAGGTATTTTGTACCTTTTTTTGTTTCCTTTGTAAACATCCAAGTAAATTCCCTGTTATTGTTCAAATTACTATTTTTGTTTTACCTCTGGCCATTTTTTTTCTTTCCTAGTGTTTTTGTCTCCACAGTAACTGAAGTGTTTGTGGGTTTTTGTTTTTTGTTTGGTTGGTTTTTGGTTTGTCTTCACACTGTTCTTCCTGTCCCTTAAGTTCTTTAGGTTTACTTTTACTACTGCAGGTATTAGCTACACTACCACTTATGATTCCTAGTCCCGTTTCTCAAGGATTCAGAGAGTCCTTTTCCATCAACAGTAACAACATGGTGCAAAGCTTTCCCACCATGGGAAGTACAATTATTTTTTCTTCACTGATCCTCTTTTAGCAACACAATAGAGCCATATACAGCCTTAAGTTTTTAGTAGTAAAAATGTAAGGCCTTAACACTCCCTAGCGCTCCAGTCTCACTTGCAGGAACAATTCTTACTTATAAGACAACTGTAGTAAGGATTTTAATTTGTCATTAAAGCAGAACAAAACCGAAGTCCATCAGAATAGAATTATCAAGACATCAAAACCAACAAATAATCACGTCACCCCTGCCTGCATAACTTTGCTATATACTTATCCTGTTTCCAGTACGTATCCTTTATATTGTACTTGAACTTGAATTTAAATTACCTTGGATAAGGCAGGATTCTCTTGTTTCTGTTGCAAACGAATGAGTACTTCTTGCCATAAGTAATAACTACTGTTCTTTAGTGAATTACTCACTTGGGTAAAGATTGCTCACATATCCCCCAAAAGTTAAAATTATAAAGCAGTTCTCCACCTTACTGCGAGATGAAGAGGGACTGAGGCTGTAATCAGACATGCTGCTATGGCAGTAGCTAAGATCATGCTTGGAGTGCCCACTGCTCAGTGCCACTTGCATGCCCTGTCTAGACTTCACTGCCTCTCTTATCTGCCATCATAATTGTATGTTAGTCACTCCCTAACCCAGTTCTGTCAAAATGATCTTGTTAACTTAAACGCTTTTAATAGTAAGGTGTTTTTTAAACCAAATCATTTTGACAGAGTTGGGTTAGGCCATTGCTCATGCTATTCTGCCACCAAGAGCAATTTTAATTTAAGAGGTTCTTGCCCCCGTCCCCATCCCTGCAACACGCCAGCTGCACGTTTCCAATAATACTTCTCCATCCCCATTGCTTTCTCCGCTGCAGCTCACTATCCCTGCAGTTGTGCAAGGCAACACTGTGAGGCAGAACAGTGATATGTGGGTTAAGAAATAATTGCAACAAAACCCTGTTTCAAGAAGTCTCTTCCTTCAAGTTTATAACCCAGATCATTGCACAGCTAAGAGCCCATAAACTACAGGACAACAACAGACAGTTCTGAAAACAGCTGTGCTGCCAAAGAGCATATGAGGTTTAACTATATGCTTTAGAGAACAGTTGGACAAATAGTTGAATCCACAAAACTGAGTGGAGGATAACTTCTGGAAAAGAGTAAAGAACAGGGAATTAGGGGCAGCAAAACTACTTAAATAAAACTCTGATGGACTCCTAGTATATAACCATGGCAATCTGATGCAGCTCTGTCCATTGATACTGGCAGATTTTAGGGATGGAAACCTCTGCACTGCAGCCAGGCAGCAGGCAGATGTGCTGTTCTGAGAAGAGTGTCTGTCAGGAGGGGAACTCCCAGCTATCCTGACCCTGAGCAGCACACACGACCACGCAGTGGAGAGGGACTGGAAATGGCAGTGAGCCAGCAAGCAGATTCTGGGCCTTGCGTGTTCTAGGCATTGCCCCAAATCATAATTATCATTTGTAGCTGCTCTAAATTTCAGTGAGTAACAGTGATTTTAAGGGACCTGAATTTTATGTCACCTGGAGTTAACTGTAACATAGAAATGCATTATCCACACATCCTTTCCTTCGGCCAAGCACCTTCAAAGGAGGGAAAACGAGATGGGAAATGTTACACTAACTCTGCTATAGCAGCAGGGTGACATAGACTTGAAGTATACTTTGTGCTGCCAGAGATGTGCAGGAGAGGATCCTGCCAATACAAGTGCATATCAATTGTCCAAGTTTATTTTTATATATTCTGTGTGGCAATTTGCTTATGGCTGCTTGCAGAATCAAAAGGCAGTTATCTAAAGAATTACTTGTTTCAGCAAAAATGGTAACAGACACTACCTCTTCCTTTTGGTCTTAGATATTCTGTCCTACATGCGCGAACACAGGGTAATTCAGTGTGCAAAGATATGCCACTTTATTTTGTAAGCTTAGTCATGCATTGCTACTCTTTATAGTTACAGACATCTGAAAGTTCTTCAGGTAAGTGACTTCTTAAGCTCGTGTCAAATGCTAAGGGACTGTTATAAGCACAATGTTCATCAGCCTTTGCATTGGACATTTAGCTGATGGAATCCATACACTTCACTGAGGATATACAGACATGCAGATATACACACACAAGTATACAAAAAGGTAGCAGTTAATTCAGTATTTGGACCTTTTGTATTTCTTGGATAACTAATCTATACACTTATTATTAGCAGAAGCAGGTTATTCAGTTTTAGGGGTCTGTTTCAGGGACAGAGGGAAGGCAGGGTTAGAAAAGCTTTTCTAAGAAAAAATCCTCTTCCTTTAGTTTCCTTACTCTTCTTGCTTTAACTAGGAAACCCCATGACGGGTATTCTGAAGTAGAGAAGAAGCTGCTATAGGATATAGGTCATTAAACAACTTGACTAATGCTTTGGGATAAAGAGAAAATGACAAGTACATCATATTGAAATATACCTTCTTTAATCAAAGTAATATAATGTAACAAATTGCCTGTTAGTCTGATTGCTTAACATAGTACTTCATCATATCTACAAAGTCTATTTTGTGTTAGTGACTACCTAAATATTTTTTATACTTTTTAGAAAATAGTAACTTTCAGGAAATCCTTTTTCTTAAAGCAAGCAAACAAAACAGAACAAACCAACAAAAGAATATCCTGGCCCTATGATGTCATGCTTATTGCTTAACTTGTATTTCTTATTGGGGATACTTTTGTTACTCAGTAAAATCAACATGAGTCAACTTTAAAGCTGCCAAACGCTCTGATACTTGTATATAAAGTTGTCAGTCTTTCCAGAACTGTTCACTACTTTACAGAACCAGAACACATTTAAAAAAAACCCCACTGCTAGCACTTCCAAACTATTTTTTCTCCTTTATTATTTCTTGCATTGTGTAGTGCTCAGGAATTCTAGTCATGAATCCAACGGAGCTACACATATACTGATACAAGACAAAGAGGCAATATGTGCTCCACAGTTTGCAATTGAAGTACCATGACTTTTTTGATTTCATTTCCTCTCCAATGAAATGAGTATCTACAACATTTTAGGGTTGGAGAGTTTTTTTCTTGTGGATTTTCTTGGTGTGTCTTTTTTTTTTTTCTTTTTCATGACAGCTGATACCAAAAGAGTAGGCATTGAAATGACAATATAGCTATTTTAGACCTACCACAGGCATTTGCAAACTTCCCTTTCAACCTCTTGTACTTAGAAAAGGAAAAAGGGTTGGTTTGGGGTTTGCAGGAGCCAGATACTCCCCAGATGTGTGTCAAAAACATCACTTCACCTCATGGCATTGTGTTGAGACGCTCACGATGCAGGCTCAAAACAGAGAGGGAAGAAAGTAAAAATCTGTTTGAACAACCAAGGTGGACTAGAAACTTAAACATGAAAAAAAATAGTTGTATCTGCATTGTTTTCATTCTATAGTAAGAGGAAGAAATGAACTGAAGTCATTTTTATTCTCTACAGTCCACTGATTAAAGCAATTTTCCTTTGACTAAAATAGAACTGCATTACATATAGATTTAATAGCTTCAGCTCATGCCAACCTCATCTCTCAAACCGATGCTCATTTTTATGAGGGTGTATTACATAATTTGAAGACCTATATCACTTTTAAAGGAGAGAGGGGAAAAAAGGCAAGTTGTGCACAACATGAAGAGAGCTCATAAAAAGGCAAACAGATTGGCCTGCGACTGAGAATTAGGTGTTAACCGTGCTCTGCCTAGGGCATCGTTTATCATGACAGTTTCAGCAGCTGGGATGTGCTTATCCTGTACTTGCTGAAAAATGTTTAAATATTAATGGAGGACATAAATACCTTGCTTTCTGGCTTCTTTGTCAGTTTTTTTTTTTTTTTTTTTAATATACAACAGAGCTTTCATTTTCATTGGTTTCCTTTAAAGGATATTAGGTATTCTCTACATAATTTAAAAAAAAACCAAAATAATTAAGGATAAACTCACGAGTGTTTGACACGTATTCTGATTAAAGTAAGAATATAAAATCATCACTGGTCATGATGATTTAATGAAAACTATATAAACATTCCAGCCATATGCATAAATGTAAATGTACATTTTAAAAAAAAAATCTTTATAAAGGAAAAATTTGAACATAACTGGACTTTTCTAACTACATATGGTACTGCTGCGGTAAACCTACTCAAATCTTTTTGGCTGAAACTCATTAAATTAAAAGTGAGGATCTTTAATTTTGCTGGCTGAATTTGATGGCAGTTTTATCATGAACTTAAAGGAGTTGTTTGGAAAGAACTGATGTCCTCCAACATAAAAACTATTTCTTCTGCAGTTGGCAGGTAAGGTTATTTTGGTGGGGGTTTCTTCATTTGTTTTAATCTAACTTTTAGAAATGCACAAAAAATAAAGTCCACAGACTAGAACACAGTGCTCAATCTAAACGTCTGCGACATGAAGAGTTAAGTTCTGATGACATATTACTTAAAAGGTGATCATACCGGTTACATTTAATCCATAAGACAGGTTCACATCGAAACTGTTGCTCCATTGCAAACCTCAGCAAATGTATTGCACTACCTCTGAACGCATATGGTCCATTTGTATTAGTATTTAAGGGCTTTGGTATTAAACCCCAATAAAAATACAAAATATACACAGGTATATGATTAAGGTAGTCAGTGAGCGCAAAGGAAATAGGTTTAAATGGTTGTCTGAGTTCCGCAAATTAGGCTGAGCGTTGCTTCCCAGGAGCAAGCTACTTCAATAGAATGTACACCAAAGTAGAAAGTTGAAACTGTGAGCTGATGACTGCCAAGACTGACTGAATGCATAATGGTTTGAACTCCCCCATCCAATTGCAAAGACCTGAGCAAGACATACAGAGAAACACCTTTATGAGCTTGTCTATGACTTTGGCACCGCAGGGTACAGTAGACAGTTCTTATGGAAGGTTTCACTTATTCTGATCTAGTAGTGTTGACATCACTAATTTAAAATCCAAGCCAAGGTGCTGATCATTCTCAATTTCAAATAATTTTCACAAGACACATCATGCTGAACACCTTGGAAAATCAATTCTATGAGTATTATCATTGCAGCTCATAAATAAAGGTTACTCTCACAAATAAGGCAGGTAGAAATCAGCCTCTTGCCTGGAGTCAGATGCTGTAAACTATCTGTTGGTAACTGAACTGCTTCAGAAATCATCTTTCCTTTTCACCTTGCACCTACCACTTCAGATACCATCAGTACCCAGTGTTTCTTTGGAACAAAATTTTACTAATATAGTTGAAATGTCACTGTGTTGATGTTATTTATTTGGCTGACAAAATGAGAAACATGCTGAACAGATTCCAGAATGAAGGAGTCTGAGGGGTTGGGAGGAAAAATACACACACACACTTGAAACCTTCAAAATAGACTTTATATTGTTCTGTGTCTATCTTATGCTCAAATACTTTCAGAAAGCTATGAAGTGAGCCACCTTTTCTATGGCAACAACACTAAGAAAAATGTTGAATTTCCATCATCTAATTTAATTCTATTGATGGGATCTTATGATAGCGATGATGCTTAAAACGTTCCAAACTCAAAATGCCTTAGCATTTCCCTCCCACTGAAAGAATTTAGTTTGTATTATTTTAAACTCATAGTTGAAAATACCTTATGATACAACTGTAACGTAGCACACAATTGTCAGTATTAAGAGTATATCTAAAAGGTCAGGCTGTAATAATATCAAAATGGAAAAAAAATAGAAAAGAAATACTGCTAAGATATCACCTCTTATGGTTATCAGATACTCTATAAAAATACCTGTTTATACTATGTAGCATGAGCAGTTGTTTTCCGTTACAAAGTATGCATATTCATCACTCAAGAGATACACAGCACCAAGAACTTAAAGTATGCATTCACATTTCATTCCTGTTCATAAACTTAAAGGTCACTATTTTTTCCCCATGAAAGTCTCTCAAGTGTTGGAAATGAAATTATGTGTGTTTGTCAAGGGCCAAGTGGGTGGGATTCCAGGCCCCTGACTTCAATAAGTGGCTGAAAGTCCCAGCTAAACTCTGTAGGGCATTTAGGTCTTAAAAGATAAAATCTGCAACTGTTCCAGAAGAAATAAAGAAAATTCAGGAAGTACTTCAAGGGGTGATAGACTTCAATCTATATCCACAACTGATTGTATGTTCTTACTTGTGTACCAGTTCTTTATCCTGAAGAAAAGTGTACACATATATTTTTTCCTAGAGAACACTATGTAGCATATGTTAACAGTGACATAAATAAAGTGTCCAGCGATCAATTAATTTCTTTCATAAAGGTGCAATATTATTGGAAAAATTGTGAAGATTACAAATAACAAAGAAAGTAAATTTAAATCTGATTGGGGGACTACTTCTTTACGATTTTGTTTGGGACCTCAGTAGCAGGAGCTGGTGGGAACAACTAAAGTATATTGGGAAAGCACTGAGCGACTTCCTCAAGGGAAGATTCTACCTTATCCCATGAGATAAAAACTTTTTTTTTTCCTCCCCTTAAATGAAAAGTATAAAAGGAGTAGATGTTCTATACAGGGAATTTTTTTTTTTTTAAACCAGTTGCATGTGTTAAGCAGGCACACATACTACTTATTATTTTTTTCATATTTAATAAGATATCCAAAGTTAGTATCTTGGTCAGCAGCCTGCTCAGTTAACAGATTGCTCACCTGTATAACTTAAGGACCAACGTACATAAAGTACTTCAATCTCTGAGGACACTGAAGACCCTCTGCTTATAACTAGGCACAGAAATCAAAGCCAGGACGCAAGTTTTAAAACAAGAAAGGAGAGTTAATAAATAGCAAGCCTAGGAGGAAGGTAGCAGAAAGCTGTGCTCATTCTGTATGCAGTAAGGTAAAACAATAAGGCTGAATAGATTAAAACCTTAGCCTAGAATATCACATAATAATCGCTTCCTTTCCTAGGGTTTTTCTGTCGCAAACATTCATACAATTCGGTTGGGAGGTGACACTGCAAAAAGCTTTTGGGTTTTGATGTTATCACATTTTATAGCTGTGAAATTTGATAATTTCACAGGTATGCAAAATACTAAGTTCTTCTAGCTTCTTTATCATTTTCTTTAAGACAGGTACGCTAAGGTAATCTTTTCAGTCTTCTGAATGTATTTATTATTTACTTATATTTACCAGGAAGCCTATTGTAAAGTCTCTTCTTCGTAACAGTCTGGTGTTGAACACAGAGGAGGAACATCATTCATATAAAAGTACTGTATATTTCTCTTTACCCTGATTGCAGAGAAACTCTTAAAAAATATCCAAGAGAGGATGAATGAAGTTAAGAGAATTCTTCAGCTGTAGCTTTTGTGGTTATGAGCTCTGTTCTTTAATTGAAACTGAAGTGAGCAGCTGTTAGCTTCCCCTCTATTAAGCACTAACATGGTAGATTTGAAACAATAAACAATGTTATTTGATTTCTTACAATCAACACCCCCCCAAAAAAAAATCTGGTTGTGATACCCAGAGACTCAAAAGGCAAGCCATTTATATGATCAAGTTGGCTGTTTAGAAGTGTCAGCCTTTATGAAAGTTGTATGAATATTTATTCCTACTTACACAGTAAAGAAAGACAAACTCGTTTGCATGAAAGAGAGTATGTGTGTTTGTGACTGTCTAAAAGACAGGAAGAGGGAGGGAGAAGTGAGGGTATAGAGTTTGATACCTGTTGGCAACACCAGCAGGTTTGTGTAACTCTGTTATGTGCCAGGTTGGACTGATTCCACTCTATTTAATCTGGTACTAAATGCAAACTGTTTGAATTGAGACAGATTCAAGACACGACTGAACAGCAATGAACCACAAAGGAATTCCTGCCTATGTTAAGTGGTGTCACCTTCATGGCGGTAGGCAGCATCTAAATAAGGATTTGAATTAATCCTTTCTATAATATCCACGTAGGAACTGCCATAGGCTTTCTGTGCTGAAGCTTTGCAGTGCCTCCTGGGCTCCCCAGCCAAGCACCGTATACAGGTCTGATACTGTCTAGCAGGGATGCTGTCTGACAGCTCGGGGCTCCCAATTGAGATGCTGCTACCCAGCAGATATTGTAGCCAAGCAGAATGCAAGTATGTGTTACTCCTCTGCCTTCCTCAAAGAGAAGATGAAGCGTTTAATAGAACAGCCAGCTTCAGGGGTCGACAGACTCCTGCATTTCTTCTCTGGGAGCCCTGGCAGTGATGCAACTAATGAGCAACTGGAGCTAAGGGGCTTTCTCCCTTTCTGAAGTTTCAGCTGGGTGCGTTATCTGTTTAGCCAAGCAAAGGAACGGAAGGAAAACAACTTGTGGGACAGGGATGACTCCTGGCTAGTTAAGGGTAAAGATTCATTCCCATCTCTCCTTTTAAGAGGAAGAGCGGTATTTCTGGGATGCTTTCCTCTCTGAAAGTAAGAAAGGAAGCTATCACACCACTGCTATTTATTTATTTACCTAGGGGGTGCAAAGCTTTAGGGGGAGGAAAGGTGGTGATAAATCAGAGGGATTTCCCCCCCTCATGGTTCTTGCAGCCTCCTCCTCCCTCATTTACATATCTGGCTGGTGGGTGATTTTTATTCTCAGCACGAAAACTGCAATCTATTTCAATGCATGAATGCAGCCCTGCATCTATTCAACCCACTGAAATAGCCCAGAGACTTATTGTACTAAATAAGAAAACAAGGAGAAGAAACGCATTCTCCAGCCTTGGAAACAACCCTCTGTGATCCAAAGTCCTCCTGATCCTTTAGAGAGGAGGAAGAAGGGAAGAGGGGGGCAAAGCAACACACCCCAAGAAACAAACATGAAAAATAGCCACACCACCACCACCACTCCTCCTCCCAAGGGAATAAAAAAAAAAAAAAATCCTAACTAGCACCCCATGACATTTTCATTATCAGGAATTTCAAAACATTCGACTTAATGAGCCACTACAGTCAGCCTAACACTGTACCTATTAACGAGAAAGGCACCGGCACAGCGCACCTTCCAAAAACACAGACACTTAAGTCAAAAAGAAATCTACAGAGAGACAGCCCTCTGCCAGCGAGACGTAAATAATATTAATAAAATACTCACTCTTCCAAGGACCAAGGAAACCGGTCGCCAACAGCCACTTCACGCGCAGATTTACAGGGTGAGGTAAAAAACATTAGCCAGTCCCTGTGAACAGGCAGGATTCTCCAGATTTTCTTTTCATGCTTTTGGAGGCTGCTGATGCTGGAGGAGATGCTGGGTTTTTAGCTTCTCGGGTTTCTGTGCCTGCATGCTAAAGTGCGGTTATTAATTTCTCCCTTCGCACAAGCCAGCGGCAGCAGCACGTCTCCAGGAAAGCAGGGATATTCCAAATAAATCCACTAATTCCGGGTCTGAGCGCTCCAACGTGCCTGCCTGCCAAATGTAACTGTGAAGTGATGTGGAAAAGTGAGCCGGGAGCCTCCCCTGACAGCTCTTATTGGGCTGATCTCGGAGGCAGGTCTAGCGCTTGGAAATTCATGTAAGCAGTTTTGGGTGGTGGTTTGCCTCCCTCCCTCTCCTCCGCACCCCCCTACCCCGCCTTTAACCCGGTAAGCACACAACTTTCCAACAAACGGCGGCGCCGCTCGCTCCGCGGCGGGCGCCCGCACCGCCAGCTCCCCGCCGGGGCATGTCCCTGCGGCCGGCCCGAGGCCGCGGGGGCGGGCGCACGGGCGGCAGCCGGCGGGGGCCGCGGGAGGCCGGGCGCTGAGGCGCGGGGCCAGCGGGGGGGCGCCCGCCGGGGCAGCTCGGCGGGGCTGGGACGTGCCCGGGGCGCCGGGAGGCGGGTGGGGGAGGGCGGGCGGGCGAGCGGCGGTAACGCGCCGCGGGGGGCGCGCAGGCGGCGGGCGGGAGGGAGCCCCGGTCCCCCGAGGCCGTGCCCGCCGCGGGGGGGGGCGGACACTGGGCAGCGGGTAGCGGCCGGGCTGCGGGCACCGCCGGTCGGGCGGAGGCAGGAGCCCGGGGGGCTGCGGAGGGGCCAGGAGGGGCGGGAGCAGCTCATCCCTGACAGGCGCGGCGGGAGAGGCAGTCGGACGCCCCGGGGACGGGGAGGGCATCCTTCAAAAACCCTTTTCCAAACAAACCCCGAAGAACTGCAAGCATTTAATTTTTCTCTCGTGCTGTTTTAAAGCCAAGGGTGGCAATCAAATTATAAGCAGGAGCCTGAACCAGCCTAAACGCAGAGCAGAGCCAAGACCTCCACACAGCAAGAGATGCTGAAGGGCACCCTCAGTACAGTAAGTTTTGACCATCGCCCAGTTTCCCGTTCCTCCTTGTGACTGACAGTGCTGTTATCCTGCAGAACCGGGCTGGTGAAATGCCAGGAAGAGGCTGAGGGACCCTCAGCATTGAGGATCCTCAACTGTCTTGGACTTTAAAGAGCTGGAGGGTGCTCATCCCTGCGGGGGGCTCAGCACAGCTCCAGCAGGGCTGACAGCAGAGGGCTGAGGAATGCCACAGCCCATGCCATGACAGGCCCACGCGACTCCTTTGCCCATCTTCTTTATCAATTGGATTCATGAGTCTCTTCCTTTTTATGCTGCATGTATTATCTACTGGCAGACTAAAGGTATTATACTTGATAATTACATACAACATAGCTCTAACGTTACCACTGCCTATATCCCTTTTTTTCCCCCAAGTTTAACCTTTACCAAAAGAGAAGGGGTCAGCATTGTGCTAGGAACACAACGCAGAGACAGGGTCAGGTACAGACAAGGACTCTTAAGATGGAGGAATGAGTCAACACTTAAGCTTCCACAACAGTACTAGTTAAGTGCACTCAGCTCCATCCTCATTCTCCAATTTCTCATCACCAGTATTAAGTTGTGTTTAAGATGAGTGTTCGGTGCAGTTCTGTATTATTAAAGCTGGTCCATTGCTCAGCTTTGTTTTTAAATGGCTAGTCATCTTAAACCCACCCATATAATTGGAAAACCTTTTAACCTTAAGCACAAAAAAATGACTGCATTGTTGAAGATCTCTAGGATTGCAGAAATTGGACCTTAACATTCCTCTATATTGTAAGAATACCATATAATGTAGTTTAATGATTGTTAACCTTATTTTTATGCTGATATTATGTGTGCTCACATGTATAGTGAATAAGACCTGCATTTGGAGCTTTTATGTGCTTCATTTGAACTAAACACAAGTTACTGCAGATAACGTGCATTTCTTGCACAAGTATTCATTCTGAGAAGCCTCAAATTCATCAGAAGGTAGCAAAATGTACCAAAATTTTACATTTTTCAAGGGCAATGAGGAAACATCTAACTATTTCTTTGCTTCCCTAAGCCCAAACATTTACTTTCCAAGCTGTGAGCCTGGGATGATTCCTTGGAGAAGGATGGATATAAAATACACAATACTTACTTGAAGCAGGCAGAAAGCCTTGAGGGAAATACAAAACACTTTGCAGTGCAAGAGATAACATCAGAAATCTGGCTTCCTTTACCTGAGGTCCTGCTGAGGCAAAGGGTATTTTTCTCCCCCGTCTTTCCACCAACTGAACACCACAGTGAGAATATAGGTGCTGTCACAAGGAAACATGAGGATATTTAGCCTATGTTTACTCCTGGCAATTAATGACAGTTTTCAAACTTTTTTTTTTAAAGTTTCAGTAAGAGTAGTTGCACACCTTGTTTTCATTTCTACTAAAAATACCTGATGGAAGCAACCAAGAATAAAAATTCTCGCTAATAAGATTGGGTTAGATCCCTTGCGTCTGCTTTAAACTGGCAGTACAGTTATGTGTGGGAAGAAAGCTAATGGTAGAGGTTGTACCTCTAAGTACAGCTTAAAAGTTTAGGTTTTGTTTTGATTTCAACCTTTGACTTTTGCCATTTGTTCTATGTGACCTTTCTTGCAGTTGGAAATTACTGGGGCAAATGCTATGCTCTTTCATCCTCAAGTTGTAGGAGAGGGTGGTAAGTGTCTTGTTAAAATGGATTGAGTCATCCGTGGAGTCCCCTGTTGCAAAACCTTTTGGATTGAGTAAATCTTGACAGGAAGAAGTGTACAGATTAATATTTAATTTAAAAAATAATCCTGGAATACTAAAGGAACATTTACAACTTTCTGCGTCCTATCCAAACTAAATGATTTAATGATATTTGTTATAGTGACACACAGAGACAATATCACATAGCACTGTTGAGTCTACTGGCTAAAAATTGTTTCTTCTTAAATATCTTAAATACATATTATAAGGAAGATCCTTCCTCTGTCTCCTCAATGATCATTTCATTTTTTAAGCAAAAAGCAGCTCTGACTGCAATTGAAATAGGATCAAGATTTTTAGTTTAATAACTCTAGTAAAGAAAAAAAATAAATCTACAAGATGTGTGTGACAATGCATCCTGGATCAAACTTGAATTTAATTTTTAGTATTAAATCTTTGTACCAGAAAAAAAAAACCAAACAACTTATACAGAAGGGGGTGGATGTTTCTAGGTTTTCTTTTTCCTTTTTTTCTGTGTCTTTTTGTTGTGGGTTTGTTGCTGGGTTTTTCTAGTTACTTTTTTGTTTTGTTTGGTTGAGGGTTTTTTGTTTTGGCTTTTATTTTTGTTTGGATTTTTTTGTGTTGGTGTTTGGGGTTTTTTTTTGGGGGGGGGGGTTGACTGATTGTGACTCCTAAGGGGGGAAAATTAACCTCTGCTTGGAAGAGAACCTGGAAATTTTCTTGCATATTTGCTTTTATGAGTAAGAAGGATTAAAACCCCAATGTGACTTCTTATTCATACACAGACAGGAAATACCTGTCTATCATCTAAAAAAAAAATGTGTGGCATAAAGTAATTCAAGCATCTTTTCACCCTTTTATATTTTTGTGAAAACAGTTGTTGATTATCATACAACTCTTTGTTCCTCAGCATTGCAAAGCAGTGCAATAAACTGCTTTTTTGAAGTCAGAGAATTTAGACCTTACTGCTTAAAAATATTCAATAGAACTGACCTGAAATGAGCTCTTAAGGGGCAACTCAATTACAACACAGCGTCATCTTATTTAAATAGCAACGTAAAAGTCAGGAACTTGAAAGGGGTGGGGAGGTGAGTGAAGGGAAGTATGCCTGGGAAAGAAACCAGTGTTAATTCCTCATATTCAGATTTTATTTCATCAGATCACCTAGTAATGAGATATTTCCCTCAATGTATCAGCAGCTGATTTAAGTTTTTAATACACTGTATAGGGCCAGATCCAAAATTACCTGAGGTTAATGAGTTCAGTGGGAATTACTTGATCAAGATAAATTACTTTACTGCAAGCTACTTTTGCTTACAGGGATTACCACTGCCGTGACACTTCAAAGTAATATTAATAATATAAATTAATAATTGATCTCAAAGTTACTAAAGCAAGTTTACAGAACAGTAGTATAACCTTAATTATTCTAGTAAGCTTTAAATAAATTCAGTGCTATTTTCTTAGGCAATATCCACACACTCTACCTAGCTTGTACCTTTTGCTCAAGTTGTGAGGGACTACTCCTGAATTTAATTTGCTTTGAAAGGCTAGAATTCACATTCCATAAACTAAGAAGAAACAGGGAGACTTATCTTAAGTCCAGAACATTTCTGAATAAAATAGTGCTCTTATCAGTTCACTATGTCAGTAGAGAGACATAATGACCTATGAAATGTAGGTTCTTATCACTGTCTTGTAACCTTTAAACCCTACTTGTATACAGTTATCACAAGTTGGTTATCATGAAAAATAATGATCCCCTGTGTTTGGGAAGTCACTGAAGACATCCATAACTTGAAAAAGTTCCATTATATAATGCTTACAACGGATATTATGGATTAAAACAAAGGAAATCATACAACTGGCCCATGGGATGAAGGTTTATGGGTTAGGGTAAGGTGGGTTTTGTTGTTTTTTTCGGGGGTGGGGGTTGGTGGGGGTTTGGGTTTTTTTGGTTGGATTGGTTTTTGGTTGGTTTTTTTTTGTGTGTGTGTGGTTTTTTTTGGGGGGGGGGAGTGGTGGTGACAGAAATTAATGATTTCATTTTAACAGGGAAAGCTAAAAACAATGAGAAAATGAGAAACTTAAGTGAGGTATTTGTAATGGAATGCCAGATCTCTTTATAGAGATCAAAACTGTTAAAATTGAATATCCAGTACTGGTACAGAAAGCTTGAAAAAACCCACTGATGAAAGAACAGACCATAAAGCAACAGCATCCATAAGTGACAAAAATTCTCAATCACTAAAAATACTTGCTTTCCAGTCTAGCTTTCTGTGAAAGGTATCTAATCAAAGTCCATTCCCTTGCTACTCAATACATAAAAAAAATAAATGCATTGATTTTGACTAAGTTATTTTCACTTGGATTGGGCTTTATAACCATGCAAAGTCCAATCCAGCCCATGGACTGTCAAACAGGAAGATTAAACCCAACAGCAGCCCTTAGAAAAATCTTTTTCCTGTCCCAAAATTGCTCTATTTAGTAAAATAAAACATAACTAGTTCTAAGACCACTTGAAAATCTCTAGAGATTTTAAAACATAAAAAAATCCAACTACTAATTTGTGTACCAGATGCCCCAATGATATTATGGCATGCATAAAAATAACAACACATTATCTGGTTTTATTATTCCTTGGGTACTGTTTGCAATTTTGATTAGCTGCTGCCAGGTTGACTATTAGAAACACAAATATTTCTTTTGTATATCAAACACTAAGATAAAGACAAAGGAAAATTATATCAAGCAAGGCAATCAACCATTATTTTTGTACATAAATGTTCTGATACAATTTGGAAAGTTAATATTTTGCTTTTAGTTTTCAATATGCCTTGTGAATGTAGGTAACTGGATCAGTTTCAGTAGCTGTGCAAATATTGTTTGCTCTACCTCAAGTGCCCTCTAGTGTGCAGTAATTAAGCAGGTTAAAATAATTTTTTCCCTCCTTTTTCCTAACAGCCACAGTTTTAAATCCCAAAGTAACGTGTAACGCTGCTTTTCTTTTCAGAGGAAAGAGAAATTCAAAGAGAAAATCATGTTCACTGCATTAGTTGTGTGTATATAAATGAATTAGCTCCTTTATATAAAATCAAATCACCCCTTTGCTGTCAAGTTTTTATTCTCAGGGGTATTAGTTAAATAAAGCCTAATACTTCTTCTGGACATTGTGCAAGTGTTGTTGAGACACAAACAGTTTTCAATGTTATCAGAATCAAAACAACAGTCTTCTCTATCTGAAAAAGGAAATTAACATATTCATCAGCAAAACATGACCCTAGAACAAAATTTAACAACAAAACCCCTAATTATGCTTCTACAGTTTTTTTGTTTGGTTGTGGCTTTTTATTATTATTATTTTTTTTAAAGTACTGGGCAGCACTGATAATCCTAGCTTTCAAAGTTATTTTTAGCTATTCTAGGCAAACACAAATACACCCTAAAAATATACACTAATTTGTGACAAATAGAAGTACTCATATATAAGACACCTATATACCATTCGTTATCAGCACATGATTGAATAAGGCCAGAATGAAAGTCTGTGACTTTTTGTTACCAGTTTAGAAAATAAGTAATTCTACATGAATATAAATTAAAAAAAAAATAGAGGTACACATGTAACAAGTCCTGTGTGTTTTCTTCTGTCCTTAAGAGCAGATTAATCTGTCCTTCCGTTATGCTGATGTGCTCGGTCAAAATTTTGACATTACTTGGCTGGACAGGTTGTGTCATGTCTGTCAGTGATAGGAAGTTCTGTACGATGTTGCTCTTTGGCTGCAGGAGGCAACGCACGCAGCCAAGCAGCTATAGCTGTTTAACTGCCGTATCAGCAGGACAGAAGAAGGCTGTCTGACAACAGATAAAGAAGAAAGGGAGGATGCGAAGAGAAAGAATGTTAAGAGTTGATAGTCAGGAGAGGTAAAATTACCAGGTACAGCTCCAAGAACAAATAATGAAAAATATCAGTAACTGTACCTGCAAGAGGTAGTTAATCATATTTCTCAGGTGCTCCTCAATTTAAAAAGCAGACTTGAGTTGCCCACCTGACTCTCCACTGAACAAATGAGTGAATATTTGGGGGAGAAACACTGAAAACTTTTTCCTATTCCTCATTTCATTGTGGTCTGGCTTCAGAGCCAAGTCTTCACTTTCAAGCAGGATTTACCATAAAATTTCATAATAGAAAGCTTAAGCATACTATAAACAAAACAGATTTTTAATGGACTTCTATCTGAGAGCTGAGGTAAGAGGGATGGGTGGATCCCAGGAGAGATGAAATGCTTGTATATACTAGGGATATGCTACAAGGTGAGAGAATTGAATTTTTTATGAGTTGCAAAATCAGTTGGACTTCCTATAAGTGGAAAGAGTCATCATCAGTATCTGAGCTAGGGCTGTGGCTGCAGTGTTGTGGTTTCCAAGTGGGGTGCTGAGAGAAGCCAACAGGATTGTTTCCTGTTTGCTTAGCTTAGACTCTTCCCTGCTTAGCATGTTGGCTCTTTTGATTTTTTTTTTTTTTTTTCAATTTAACTATTCCTCATCCATTCCAGAGAGAACGCAATTTTCTAGCATAGTTTTTGGCATACATATGAAGCTAATAAAATAGAAAGCTGAACAACTCTGTACACCAATACACAGTTTTCTAACACTCAACAGTTTATTTAAATCTGTCTCAATAGCCACACTATGCCCAGGCAATGTGATGGCAGTAGTGCAACTAGATTTATTCCAGAAACACCATCAGAAAAGACCCTCTCATACTTTAGAGCAAGTACAGACCCAATGTACATGTTAGTAGGGGCTAGACAGGGCTTGGTGGTGATTTAGAGAAATAAACTATATTAATTACCATCAGGTTTGAGCAAACTTATCCAGACTGTGTTCAGCCTTCATCATAACAGTGCAGTGATATGGGTGAACTGCTACTACAGCATTAGTAAAATATACCTGCTATAGGTACTAGTAGAACATAAGGAAAGGGAAAAGCCTTTCAAGTGGCAAGGATATCTCTGTGCCATAAAATGGGTAACTTTAGAGATTTCTTGTTTGGAACAAAGGTAACAATGCTGTCAATTTTTAAGTTTAAACCAGCTCATCATGAAGGTGCCTTCCTCAACTAGAGTAGGAATAGCATATCTTAGGTCCATGTGAAGGTGGCAATGATAAGCAGAACTGAAGGTAGGTGTGGTTACTAATAGAAACAAAAGGAAAAGTAGCACAAGCCTCACATTTCAACACATACCACCTGAAGAAACTCCCAGAAAGGTAGTTTGCATACTCCATAACACAAATCTAATAACAACACAAACTGAAATTTGGCTGCCAGTCCAAATTGTATTTGTTTTCCCATTCTGAATTCAGTGACAGATTAGGAATATATGCTTATTTCAAAGTACTTTTCTTCAGAGATTTCTGGTTTGTTTATTTAATTAGGAAGGTAAGTCAACATATTGCCCATAAAGTCATTTTTTCAGTCACTGCTGACATCGTAGTTTGGCAGACTGATTTAAAAGAAAAAAAAAAGGGGGGGGGGGAAGGTAATGCTGTGGTAAAATAATCCATTTCCCCTAAAAATATTTCTGGTGCATATGTATCAAATACTGCTAATGAAGGAGAGTATAAATCATTTAAATCCCCAGAATTTAATGCTGAAGTACTTTTCTTTCTCAGTGAGTAGCTAAAAAAGCAGAGTACGTAGAAGAAGAATAATTTTACTGAAAAGAGCTAGTTTTAATGCCGGTAGTTTTAGTGAATCAACTAAATACTTTCTGAAACATCTATCTGCATTCATTTTAAAACTTTGAAGGTAGTATTTGTCACCATACAGTAGTAAAATCAAACAAATAAGTGTCTGAGACTGAGATGCTAGAAATAACATCCTCCACGGGAAAGAACATGAAAATTGTGTGGCAAATAGTTGTTACTTGTTGATCCTCAGTTTCTTTGCAAGACCTTTGAAGTAAAGAGACAGAAGTAAAAGGCAGTGTTCTCCATGAATTACTAGAGTCAAATAAGCCAGTTGTGGCAGCACTGCAGGAATAGTACAGCCTGATTCACTACTGTGCTAACTTCAGTAATTCCAGTTTAACACTGGAGTAACAATGTGGTAAAAGACGACCCATATTTTTATTTAAATTAAAGTATCTAATATTCATCAAATATTTATAAGAATATATAACAAATAATTGTGGCAAACATTGCATAATAAAGATGAAAAGGAAATTAACCTTGTGAATTTTTAAGCTGAAGAATAAAGACCATTACATTAATAAGACTTAATTATATCATTAAATATTTAAAATTATGTCCTCTAATAAATGTTTTTATTTAACATATTTCTTTTTTATCTATTACTTTAGTAAAATGCCTTTAAGATACGAATAAAAACCCAGCAGAGCTCTTTCTTTTGATAGCCATGCAATTACAAAAAAAAGCGAGAAGGGAGCCATATGTTAGTTCTTCAACTCAAGGTCACCTTTCAGGACAGAACAGTCTGTACTTCTACAAGCCTAAACTCCCTGCCTGGATGGGCTGGTGAGGGGCTGCATCTTTGTTAAGCATTTTTGTTCAATTACTCTTTCTTTTCTTTTTCTAGGACTGGCTTGGCTCTATCTGTGCTAATGAAGTAAGCTAAGCTAGCGCAAATAAAGCTTATTGCCTTCCATGTTTCTAACATTCCATCTAACACCTAACCCTATTGAACACCTATTAAAATGGATACAGCGGACAGTGTGTTCAAGTATCAGCTTCTAGCCTGCACTGATGAGTCCCTCCCTTGCTATCACTGACAGAACACGTGCACAAGCAACAGTTGGAAACTAGCAGGAAATCTTCAGCACCTTGCAAACAAGAGAAAGGGTCAGTTTGCTTACAGAGGGTTGTAGGGTACAACCTCTGCAAGGAATTAGACACACCCCATCATGCCTGTGTCAATGTCACAAATACTTTTCCTTACATTAATTTACCCCAACTTACTCTCTCCAAAGGTTTATGACTATTCTGCAAAGAGAAATCCAAGGAAGACTTACAGCAAAAAGCTTCTGATTCAAACCAAATGCCAGTCAACAGTTCAACCCACAAGGTTATACTTCTATTAGAAAGATATTTTTTTTTCTCCAGCACACCTCCAAAATTATGGCACTTGAAAGTAACATTTATGTCTCTTCAATGTACTCCAGTTATTCTTTCCACCTTGACTGTACATACAAGCCACACACCCAGGTAGCCTGCTCGTCTCAGCTTTCTGCTGAAAAACCATGCATTACATGCACTTGCAGAAACACTGATTAAAATCAAATGGCAAACACTAACAAATCAAATCTAACTCATCAGCATTTCAGATTTATCAGAGGCTACAATTTAATGATGCTTTAGTGAAAATTCTCTTCATTTACAAGCCCACAAATACAAAGCCCTATCTGTTTAGCTATTGTGCTTTTTCAAGTTAAGCCATTCTTTCCATTTGCCACAGTAATACTTATTTGGATTTAATCCCCACAAATTGTTGTTTATTTTTGTAATATTCTTTTGATTTGTCTTCTGTATATTGTGTGTTTTGTTGCTGTGATTGTCTTCCCACTATTCCTCACCATTTCCCACTCATCTATCTGTCATCACCCATACTGTAATTACAGAAATGTTATTTGCTGGTAGACAGATGCATAGGGTTGCTGGCAGGAGTACTACCATTATGCAGTGCAAATACTGTGCAGAATATTAAAGAATCATATGAATCAAATCTTAGTGAAAGAGTATTCTTCAGAGTTACCAAAAAGATGGAACCAAGTCTGTTTTGCTTGTTTAGCCTTTGGACAACTCATCTAAAACTAGGTAACATTTATTTACATTTGGCAGCTAAGAGTGCACTGGAGATATAGTCTTCTAATTAACACGCATGATGCTGCAAATATAAACAGGGATAAACACATATTCCATTATATATAGCTGCCAGTCAAATTGTTACAGTATTCTTTTCAGTGCACAACTAAAACAATACTACAAAGCAAACAAGCAAAACAAGCATTGAGCTTTCACTTCAGTACCTGCCTAATAAACGAGTTCCCTGAAGTTAAGGTATGACATTATTTGGAATAGCTACAAAAAAAAAAAAAAAAAAAAGCAAGTTTCCCGGTAGTGTCATGTCCTACCGCTTCATTTAACTAAAGCTCAAGGGGCAACAGAAATAACATGTGAGCTTCCACTAGTGTTACGTTTTACTTTGCCTTAAAGTTTCCATGGATAAGACATCTGTTTCTAACTGACAAGGTTCAGAACAGTGATAAGTGACATGTGCTTACAACTAAAAAGCTTAATCTGCAGAACAAATAAGGAATAAAATATATATTATTGGTCCAAATGGATCACCACTGAAACTCAAGGTAAAACAGTCTTGCTACACACATGTACAAACATGTTAATGTTAAGTGGATGTTGGAAATTCCCTGGCAACTGCTTATCAGCTGTGTCACCACTGGTGCCTGCGTCACCTGGGTGCATGTTTCAGTAGTATGTATGGTCTAGAAGAGTCCACTACCATGTCTTCCTTTGCATTGGTCAGGTTGGCAAAGAACATGTGAAGATACTGCCAGCACACAGGAACACTGGAACCACCAAGCTGAAGATACTTTCCTGTGGTAATTTTTCCTTTCCTTTTCACTTCAGTGAAAGAATGATTCTCAGCAGTGTGCCTCGAGTGCTTTTTCCTCCCAAGTGCTAGCTTCATAACTGATATACATGCGTGCACATCTGGGGCCAAGGTGCACATGTGCTTGTATAGACTACTTATACCATAGAGGTTTTCAAATGCTCAGTACATTGTAAGATCTCTTCTGAAAAACATAGTGACTGCTGCCATTGAGAGTGAGACTGTGTTTATCATTTACTTTATTGTTCAGCCCAGATGTGTTTGGGCAGGTGTGTGGTCTTCATACAAAGCTCTCTGTTAAAGTGCCTTCACACAGACTTTTAGTCTCCACACCACAGTTCATTGCACACCCTTATCCTGAGTAGTCTCATACATAATTTAAATGTTTAATGCAAAGTAAAGCTAATGTTAACAATACATATTTTTGAAGCCTGACAGTATAATGCTTTATTTCCTAAAGGAATAACTGGAGTGATCCATAAGCAAATAGAAACTCAAGTAACACCATCTGAACAGATATAAATTGTGCTCATCCTTGAGAAATCTTAGAGTGTATGCATCCCTCCGTCCTCCTCAAGCAGGCAAAGTACAATTTACCATGTGGGTTCCTTTCAGATAAGGTATTGAAAGCTGCAGTGCACTCTATTCTGTATTAGTATTAATGACACTTTTGGAGCTGTGATGTCTTTGATATGTATTGTGCACTGCTGACTGATGGCTCTTTCTAACCTAGAAAGGTACTTTGTCTTAGCAGCTTTGTGTGGGCTGGGATTGGAGGCCACAATAATATTTTGAAGTTGAGGATTTAAAATTAATACAAAGTATCATATCATGAAAATTGAGATAGTAATACCCTTTAAAGTCACCCTAAACTTTCTTTGTCCATGCAGGAAATTATTAGATATTATCCTGTTTTGCTACTGGATATTCTTTATTGCTATTCATTCTCAGAGTCAGTGGATGAGAATCCACACAAAGAAGAGCAGGGACAGCAGAATCATCCTTGTTGTGCACTTTCTTTTGCATACTTGCTGCAAAGGCCCCCAGATTCTTTTAGAAATGCTCAGAAATAACAATTCTGGTAATTGCATGACTAATAGTTTCATTATTAGAAAGCGGTATCTTTTGCATACAACAAATGGAGATGATACTAATATCAGCACTGAAAAAAAAGGAGGGAATTATTTATCAGAGGGAAAAAGATAAACTTAAAAGATTAATTTGTGGCATGTCATCTTCGTAACCTGTGTTATAACCTACCTATAACAAACACACATTAAACAACAACTTGCAAATTGATTCCACATATTCTCATCTATTTCTTTCACAATACTAGTAATACTTAAAATAATTTTGCATAAGAGAACACTCATTCTGCTACAAGATTTTAATAAAGCATCTGAAGTGCAAGCAGTGATTAAGAACACAAAGAATTGGGGACAGAAGAAAATTTTGGCTTCGGTAGGATATCAGATGGTTGCTAGGAATGGAAAGCTATGAACAACTCTGCTAGTGATCAGTGTAGTTTCTAGTAGAGCACTGTTTACTCTGCAGAAGCACTTTTACACTAACATTGAGCAGTCATCTTAGCAGTCTCAGAGAGGAAAAGGACACAACTGCTGGCTGAACTCTTGCTCTTAGGAGCAGCCTCTTGAGATCAGGTTTGAGAAACACCAGCTGAGGAACATGGGAAACAATCAGTACTGTTACTCACACTGAACCTGTTCTATGAATAGAAAACTTCATTCGCTAGGCTTGTCAATCTATCACCAAGAAAAAGAAATAGAGGGGAAAATCAAAAGGTTAGTATGTTATCTTCTCCAAAAATCAGATTTCAGTCACCCTGGGAAAGTGCTGTGCTTGGATACTTTCACTTTGGTTCTACAGTCTGTAACATGTCCCTAACTGTCATTGGTACTGAGCTTTCTCTTGGTACTACTAAAAGGTCACAGAGCATCAGGGAGGTGGAAGGATACTTCCACTTAAGTGACCATAAGAAGATGTCTTTAGGTTTAATGTGAAGCAGAAAGAATTGAAACATTTTTTCTATGATTCTTATCTGTCAATGACAAGACTCAAAAAAGTAGTGCCTTCCATCATTCAGCTTTTGTCTCAAGTCTATCAAAGACCAAAGGTTAGCTCCTCAACAGCGATGATGCTGGCTGGACCAGGCATTCAGGTAGTCTGGTTTCTCATATTTCTGAGCTAACATGGAAAACAAAGGATCACAGATTGCAAGAGCAGAAAAGACAAGTGGAAAACAATCTAAGGGAAAAACAACTGGTAAGTCTCAAATATTACCTTCAAGAATGAAGAGAAATTAGTGAATTCCACTATCCACTTTACTTAGAAAGACAGAGTTCAGTGGCATCAATATAAATTGGAAGAAAATTCTCTGCTATGAAAGCAAAGTGAGTGACTAATTCAGTTCTCAGAGCAAAGTAGAGGACAGTAATGGTTAAATCTGACCCTGTAAGGTGCCACATGGTAGCCTACAAGCATAGAGTGCTCAGCACTTCTGAGGGTCAAGCCTTTGGCACTCTGGCATTTGAGATTCAGTCACTCTATAGATTAGGATTGATCTCCCCTGTCTCTGGATAAAAAAAAAACCCAACAAACAAACTGTAACCTTGAAATTGTCATCCAAACCTGGAGTCCAGCCAAAATAGCAGAGATAGAATCCCCTTGAGAAGCAGAACAGCAGCCCCAGAGGTCACTATCGAGGCATCAAATAGAAACAGTGGATTTTGATACAGCAAGGATTTGTGTAATTTCATTTTTTATTCAAAAAACAAAAGTGTAATCATATCCCCCCTCATCCCCTCCCCAAAATGCAGAGTTGCATCCATCTCCATTTAAACACAGACACTCAGAGGGTATCTTAATATCCTTTTAGAATAGAAAGTGCACAAAAGCATGTTTGAAAGCAGAGCCGTTATACAAGACAACATTCTTACTCTGTGGCAACAGGAAAGTTTTTTGCTACTGTTGTTTTGAGCCACAGGAGTGGTCAGCAGCTTTGAAGTTGTACAGATGAAGCAAACCATATTCAAGCTAGGAATGGCACCAGCCAGCTCACCAGAAGGAGGAATAACAAGTTATCAAGCTTTTACTATCTGTTGCAAAACAAGACAATTTGGATTCTGGGGTGAGTTGGGTTTTTTAGTTTGTTTTGGGGAGTTTTTTTGGTTTTGTTGGTGTTTTTTTTTTTCTTTTTGGTGTAGTGTTTTGGGTTTTTTTGTTGTTTTCGTGTTTGTGGGGGTTTTTTGGTTTGTTTTTTGTTTTTTGGTTTTTGGTTGGTTTTTTTTTTGCTTTAGGTGGGGCAATATTCTGATTTCAAATAAATAAAAAACTCAAGCAGCTGTAGGTTCTGTTTCCTCAAAAGCCCAAAACTCTACTTCAGATTCACTGAAGCAGAGGAAAGCAGACCACAGAATGATGTCAAATGATTATGACTAAACATAGCTCACGGCAATGTCTGCATTGCATATTATTTCCTTATTTTTAATGGGGCAACACCCAGAAGACACCAAACGTGCAACTGTACAGAAAGATGCACCCTCAATTCCTAGTGGTTAATCAAATCTAAAATTCCATACATTTAAACTTCAGGACTGCAGCATATCAGTCTAAAATGAAGAAAAACAGGACAGTAAATGGGAAGCCATGCAATAGTGTATCTTATAAATAAAACCAGCTACAAAAAAAGTAAATTAAGAGGCCCTCGAAGATTCATCCAAGGGAGAAGTAATATACAGATAGGAATAAACAGAGAGAAGGAAGGGTTTAGAAGGAAAGTGCAAGGAATTGGATTACTCTATCTGTGACTACATTAGTTATACAGTACACCTACCAGGAAAGCATTTTATTATCTAATATTTATCACTTTTGACGGTCACAGGTGTTCCTACTTCAAAAAGATTTTAGCAAATGCTCCTAACTGCGTGACATCTGGATACTGTCATCACACTAACAAGAGGTAACTTTTGCCACTAGGATCTGCTTTGGCAGATGTGTTTTTACTGCCACTGTTCATTTCCCTCCCTGTTAAAATGCAAAACATTAGCTTTTACTTACAAATAGATATAACCTCTTCTTTCTACACCGTGAAGTTAGTCAGATCCTTGTAATTTGTTAGTCCAACCAAAGAAAGTATTAATAGAAAAAAGGCTTACTTGATAGAATACCAGGTCAAATTCTCAGGTAATATAAATTAACGCCCATGGAACTATTATGATTGCCACTTTTTGGTAAGTATCCTTAGCATGTTTTCCATGTTGTTAAAAAAATAAAAAAAAGTCTTTAGTAAAATAAAACCTCAGGAAGGAAATCCAAAGTTTTCTGTAAACCCATAGAGAACAAGCTGCTTTGAGGTAAGGCAAAGTCAAGCTTAAAATATTTTGCAGAAAGTATTTTTCACACAAACCTAAACAAATAATGTTTGTAAACTCATTGTTTCTGGAACCCTATATGTAGCTGAGTAAAACCTACATATTGTTAAATCCCAAAGAATACCAATTTCATTCAGCTGCTCAGGCACTCCTATGGGCCTGCGGAGGGATGGCTAGGGTACCTCAAGTCTTCCTTTGGCCAGGAAGGACCCTTTGCCACTTGGCTTTTTATGATGTCTAATCAGTCCTGTGCTACTGACTTCATGATTTCATTAGGATTTCAGCTCCACAATAATCTAACACTGAGCAAGATCTCTGGCCTCAGATCCAAACCACCTCATGGCTAGCTGTCTGCAAAGCACAACAGATCAAAGGGAGGTTGCTCAGCTGATGCTAGGAAATCAGATGCTTGCTGTGGTTCAGTCAGTCCTGTCAAACACTGTATAGCTTTGCAAGATTGCCTGTTGCTGGAAAGCTTTTTCCTGACAAAATCATCTTTCTTGGGATGAGAATATGGTGGAAGACATTTAAAAAGTTTTGCAGGAGGGTTTTTACCAACTTACATTTTAATTATTATCCCTTGCAAAAGAAAGCAAAAATACACAAACAGAACCTAAAAAGCTATAGCAAATATATGCTTATCTAAACAACTATCTTCATTAGATGACTGTCACATTTGTACTGGGTACTATACTTTAGTATTAACTGGTAGAAAAAGACAGTAGAATCAACAAGTCTATGATTTATGCACAATCCACCAGAGACACCTCAACAATCCAGAGTGAATAAAGAGCAAGAGTATAATGAAGTCAGAAGAAAATGATAGGATGTTTAACTAGACAAAGTACTGCAGTTCGTAAATTACTAAAGATGGACATCAAATTGCATCTTGACATTTTTAAGTGTGAACATGAAGTACTCAACAAAATACTACAGGTCTACAAAAATTCCAATTTTAGGTAATGTAGCAGTATAAAACTATGTCAGGTTAGATAATCTATACTGACAGTGATATAAATTCTATTCTGTGATCTGAGGGTTTTTTTTGCATATTATGTTACATAAAGCATTCTACACTTACACCAAATTCTATAGGAAATTAAAACCTGATTATCAGTTGCCCAGCATCAATGTTATAAATCAAAGGCTTTGAATAATGTCCAGCATGCATCTCAGCCATGTTTCAAACTTTTAGAAAATAATTCATTTTTGGCAGACCATCTGACAAGTTTACAACTTATGATCACGGCTTACATTATGTGTCATCAGTGTTCTTTTGTTCATCTCATACCTATCAATTTTGCTCATCAAAACCTAGGGCTGTTTAAAGTGTGGAAGAAGTTTGGCATGTTATGTGGGTCATTTATGGAAATCAAGAACATGATTTAACATTAATATACATGAAAATGACTGGAAATTATGCACCAGAAATCCAGATCAGTTTGTGGCTTTTTAAACTCCATTGTATAATACAAAGCATTTTCTCAGTGAGGGAAAGAAAAATTCAGGTGGAAAAAAATATAATTACGAAATGGAAATCTAGCTTAGTTGCAGCTATGTAGTATATTAATGTTATTCTCATCACAGCAGGATATTGGTAAATAAGACTTACACCTATGAATGTTAATTTTTAAAAGCAAAATCTAGCAACTCCTATGTGTTTCTGAGTTCTGCTAAAATTTACAGCAGAACTCTAGCACCACCATGTATGGCACGATCCTTGCTTTTATAAAGAGTGAAGCAAACAGTACTCCGTTAACTAAAAAAAATGCAAACAATACAGAAAGATGTTTTTATTATTTAGGAGCAGCTGAAAAAAAGACTTTTGGAAAGCAAATGTGTCTCACTGCAATTAGGGCTATCACTGTCTCTCTATCGGAAGGTGGATCTCTGCAGAGAAAGCAGTTGTTCTTAGGTGCAACAATAAACTAGCAGAAAATGAACCCAAATTATAGGCTCCCCCCCTTCCCCCAATTAGGTGAGATTTCTGCATTTAAGATTTCCTAAACCTAGTAGAGTTTAATTTGGGCACAAGACAGCACAGCATATATCGTACTAGGAATGGTAGCCTAGCATTCATTCTGTTGTCTCATTTTATCCTTTCACAAACACAGCTAAGTTGTCCTCTTTATTTCCTTCTCATTTCTGCCTATTGTATTTATCTCTCTGTAATGTTAAAAAGGTTGGAATAGGAGCAGAAGGATGACACAAACCACAAAAAAATCCATTAACTCAGTATATTTAAAGAGGTTTTTTGGTCATGCATTATTGCCTCTTCCAGGCTTCAACAGTACATCAATCTCCTACAGCTATTTATTCCTTGTGTATAACCTGCAGTAGCTTCACCGTGCTTTTCTTCTGCTTCATTGTCACAAAGGCAACCTCCCTAACAATAAAATGAACAGTTTATGAAGGCACCATCCAGTAGGTTGAAACTTCACTGTGTGTAACGCACCTGGGAAGCTGCAGATCACATTCCAGAGCAGGACAGCTGCAGCAGGGCCAACAGGAAAACCCAAGTCACCTTAGTGCTCAGGCACCCAGCTGCTCACCGAATAGCAAATCGCAACTGAACATAAATTCCCTAGCTTTTATCTGGTGCATTGTAGATCTCAGATATGGCTCTTCTCTAGAGAAACCGACTGCTCAAATGCTGTGCCAGCACTTTGTAACTGGGGTTTTACAGACCCTCATACCATCTGCACTGCTTGGCCCTGGTCCTCTCCCTCCTCAGCACGATCAACATATAGCGCCATCTTCCTGGGGGGACGAACACCTGACTACACCTCACACTGACTGCGTGGGGGCCGAAAGCCAGTACCACAGTGAGAAACGAGTACCTGAGGTGCTGCACATGGCTTACAGCTGAGCGGCACTGCAGCCGGGCCTGCTGGTGCTGGTGCCCTGGCTGCTTCAATAAAGTGCCTCTCGCTTTCCAGGTTCACATCAGAAGTTTAGCTCAAATATTATCCTTATCCAAAAAGGATCTCTGCTGCAGCAAAGCGTGGGGCTGCGATGGGATTGCCAGGGAACGGCAAACAGCCTTTTCCAACCCAGCGGTTACCTCAGCGCTGCAGAGGCGAGCGCAGGCCTTGCCAGGGGCCCACAGAGGCCTCCCAGCTAGAGGGTGACACGCAGCGTTTCAGCCACACACGGCTGCAGGCAGTACCTACCTTGCGCTTGCCCAGGTGTCACTGCGTTTAATTTAATGTAGGTTTGTGATGAAGCAGGGTGATAAACATGTTGGAATGCCGCTTCTGCTGCCCCTGGTTGCGGGCCAGCGGGGAGCCGAACCGCTGGGCAGAGGCAGGACTGTTCCATCGGCAGCGTTCCTGCTGTTCGGCACTGCTCCCTCAAGTCCTTTTTGTTAAGAAAGGGCACCTTATTTGCTGTGTTGGACAGGTACGCCTCCTTTTTAACTAGGCATCAGAGCCCGCTTACAAACACGAGGCCAAATTCAGCTAAAACTAAAGAAATCTGTAATCCTGCTAATGTCAAAATCAATAGCTCTGCCATTAACAGCGCTGCGAATGAAGTCAGAACACTGAAATACTTTCCACTAAAAATTTATTTCCTCAACTGCACCTGACATAGTGATTCAGATTTGCTAATCCATGCATATAGTGTATGCCATACACCCTCTATACATAGCACCTCCATTTCACAAACTAGTTCCAATTGCAGGAACTTAATGTCTCATATAAGAGAATAAAAGAAAACACATGACAAAACTCTTTCAAGGGACAGCATAATGAGACTGTGGCAACTTATTTTCTGCTCCTTCCCTTGATTTAACTTTTATTTTTCCATTTCTTTAATGCACATCAGCTCTGGCTCTCTAAGGCTGAGAAGACTAAATTTAGAACCGATGTGTAGAAGTTACATATCTTTAAATAGCTATTGAAATTAGTTATATCTTTATAACCAAGTGCATGTTGTTTAGTACCAAAATAAATACACGTCAGAGTGTGTTTTATGAGATAGGTACTGATGATGTTCTTTTTGTCAAGATAAAGAATGTTATACATTGTTGGAAAGTGTTACACTTTCAACCTTCCTAAAGAACACTAAGAACATATAAATTCCATTATAAATGCTGAACAAAGAAATACAAATATTTAAATAAAAGTTATAAAAGATAGTGAACTGCTGTAAATTATTTTCTTGGATATATCTGCTATGAGTATTCAAAAAATATGTAATTTTAATAATATACTAACTTACATTTTTTTAAAAACCCTTTCCTCAGAAGACAGATTCTGCTGGAGTTTTCCTGTGTGTGTGTGTGAATATACAGAGCAAAAGAATAAAACCACAAATGCTTACCGTCTCATCCAAATCTGATATACCGAAGTTTGATTCACAGACATGAGACATTACTGTTTCTTTGCAAAAACTATGGTGTTTTATTCTGATTCACAACTGCTCATAAAAATGCTCTGGTTTGGGCTACGTAATATGTAAAATCCACTTCCTTCCACATGCACCATATAGAAAGTGGAAGAAAAAAATCATAAAACTATAGCTATGTTTTTCATCTTGTTTTGCAACAGCAAAATGCATTAGCAAGAAATAATCCTGAAGTCTGCTGTACTGACTCCCTTATCTATTTTTGTTTAGATTTTGCTGAAATCAACACCTTCTATCAGGGTAAAAATTTCTGTTTCATTTGTTTGCTCATTAAGAACAAGAAAGTGCATAATCCGGAAAGGCTTGATGTACAGATGAAGCTGTCAAGAGCAATATGAATTCTAACAATAGTTTCTCAAATGTGATAATTACTGTTTATTTTATAGGCTTACACATGACACCCGATTATTAAAGTAACTCCCACTTCAGCTTTCATTATTAACCACGTGTTTCAATCTCTTATTGACCCCAAGCAAAACTGTATTTTTCTGCACAGCAACAACAAAAAGCTAACACTCAACATTTACTTTACCAGAAATTATTCTCAAAGCTATTTCTACATTTTAAAAGGTGCCTCATTTGAAAATACTGATGGCATCCATTAGAGATTGAAATTGCCCTTTAGAATAGACTGGATAAATCAAAGTGTAGGGAAAACCAGTAGGACTTTCAAAAGCATTTGGAGGTAGTCCAGCTGAGTTCCCATACAGATCAATGGGGGTTTTAACACCACTTTCAAGGACTATAGCAATCAGAAGTGAAGAGCCGCATAGCTGCTTCATGCAGAATTCTGTGCCATTACATTGGATAATTATGGGGACTTTACAGACTTCCTAGAAAACTGTACCTGGCAGTTGGGTCAACCTATGGTTTCATTCAGAAACATAGTATATAATCTTTGTCAGTGCTTCATACAAGCAGATTGCAGTCTGTCATAGGGCCCTACTCAGTATGTTTTGGCTGCAGATCCTCTTTCTAGTCACTGATCGTTACTACCTCCTTTATTATTTATTCTTCCATGAGCATGGAATGATGACCTGTCACAATTTTAGTTTAAGCCAGTGTTCTCCTGAGCAGAGCTTACTACTGCATGTGGAGGCAATACAAAACGTACAATGACCTACAAGCTGGAAACACACTGACACCAAACTACTTTAAACCACCAGGAGTAAATTTCCTTTTTTCCTGTGCCTATGTAAAGGTACCTGTCACATAGTACTATAGCGGGAGAGCAGGGGGAAAGAAAACTAAAACTCAAAAGATGAAATTGGCAAATTCAGAATAAACTAAGAACCCAATAACCACAACACTAGGAAGAATCTCTTGCAGAAAAAGAAGAAACGGAAATCACATGGATAGAGTGAGAAAGGAAGAATGATCACAAAAAGGACCAGCAATAGTTAATAACAGGAGCAGAGCAGAACAGGACATGCTGGGTTGTGTCCAGTGGAAAGTGTACAAGGAAAAAGCTCAAAAGAGCAGAAGAGTAAAAAAAACAGTCCAGAGACCACACCTGAACTTTGTAAAATGGAAGGGACATGAGATCAGAGAGTCTTACAGACTTTGAGATCTCACCTGACCTGTGAAATAAGTGTTCCTCCTCAATGGTTCTATATGTATTTTTGTTACATGGATGATCGATTTTTGATCATACACACTTGCAGAGACGCAGTGCCATAGCAAAGCACACTAGCAAATGTCACAATAAGTTTGAACAGAAAGCATGGGATTTTAGGGGATTTACACTGAACGTCTTCAAAGAACACAGCTGACTGAGAACACTGTTGAGGATCTGAGGAGATTCTAATAATAAAGATAGCACATATATGCCACACGACTAACCCTAAGATTTAGACAAGCTGCTTTCTCCTGACAAGCACTCTTTCATTCATAGGACAACAACAGTCTTGAGGATCCCACTGCTTCCCCCCCGGCACCCAGTTGCACACTGTTGCCATGCTCCTTCATGCCTACAGTTTTGATAAATGTACCAGTATTTTTGTGTTATCAGATTTTCCCATAGTGGTAAAGTTCTTGAACAAAGGAGCAATAACGAACATATAAAAGACCTGCACGCTAAGTTAAAAAAAGGAAAATAAATAAGTATCCAGCAAAATTTTGTTACAAAAACATGGGTGCTAACATGTTTGGTTGCTACCAGTAACAGGGGAGATTACCAGCATTCAACTCTGGTGTTTATACAGTTTCTTTGTTCCTTTACTTCTCTGCTGCATTTGTTTTGATATGCTTTTAGTCTAGTGAATTCTGCTGCTTTTTTTCTGTAATTGGAAGTCATACTAGACTTTTTAACAATGTTAATTTTTTTGAGAAATCACACTTTTTTTCCCCCTGAATTACTATAATTATATTCAATGCACTCTTTATTGCAGCCTATGGTCCAGATGGCTCTGCTGAAGAAATAGAAAAGCTAATATAATATACAAACATGAAAATTACCAGTTGATCTGATATTGTTTAAGTTTCTGGAGACATCATTTTCCCCCCAGAGATAAAATGCAGTGTCCTCAAAACTAGCACTCATATTCTGTGATACAGAAGAAAGCAGAGATTTGTAAACCCTTAAGAAGCACCTTTGATGTTTAGGATTTTATATTCCTTTGATCAGAGATTAGTTGCCAAAATGCAGGAGAAGGATCACTTACTGATACACAATGAACTTTAAGAACTGATGGGGAAAAAAGCCCCTAAAATATCAGATATATTAGCCAGCACAGCTGAAATAGAACTCAATTTTAAGCATGAATAAGTAGAACACTAATCTGTAATTTCACCTAAACCATTTCCTAAATGATCTTTTTTATTTAACTGAAGGGAATATGATAAACAGGTCTCAAATGAGCATTGGCATGTTCTACTATGAATTTCATTATACCATTGAATTCTAATGTTTTGGGAGAGTTGTCACATAGAACTTGATTAGTATTCACTAAAAATGGCAACTGTAACAAAATTCAGAATAGGATATAACACCCATCTCCTACTGCATTTGTCAGATTGCATTGTCAGACATGTTGGAGTCTGAAGTTTCACAGCAACAGCAAGAAGGTATAGCTTACAGTCTTAATTCTCCATTTCTTGATTTAAAAGGTTTTTTTCAGCAAGACGTCCTAACATAGAATTACCATAGTGAGAGATAAATGTTAGCCATTATGGGACACAGAAATGGGATGTAACTTCCTGAGATTTCATTTAAAGGGAGTATTGAATAGACACTTGATAAGTTTTTTCCTGTGCAAGAGTAAAATTATCTCCACATACAGAAGTAATTTTACAACACTTACACTGTATAGCTCATGTTTAAACATGTAACATATCAAGGAACTCTAAGAGTCCACTAATTGAAGGCTGGGTTATATTGCTTTTTCCAAATTATTTCTACCCTCTTTTATATGGTTATCTAATGCATTCATTAAGGATACATATGTATCTCACACAGGTATTTTATGGAGTCATTTAGAGCTACATCAGAAGATACATGAACACAGAAAGAAATGGAAATATACATAGTGGAAAAATATTGGTTTGTCTTTCCCCAGAAGGTTTGACTTTGCAATTTTTGCTACATCATTTTTCTTAATCCCTTTCTTACTTCCCAACTTTATGTGGCTTACTTTGTTATGGTTGGTAAAGCACTTGAAATTCTTGAATATAAGCTGCTAATGAAGTACAAATAATTTCTATTTTTAAAATAATTTCAACCTCAGAGTTATACTTCAAAAAACCTCAAAAGTCTTATAACAATCTTGTGGACTATGAAAGATTAAGAACTGAGATTTACATATGCTAAAGGGAAATTTGGGGTTCTGCCTTAATTCCCTAATTAGTGTTGAGGGTGTCAAAAACAACCATAGATTTTATTCAGTTAGGTAATCACTTAAGTACAGAACTCTTAGCCACCCTGATAACAACATCGATGATAGAGCTTTAAGACTCTTAACCCCCCAACATCAATCCAAACTCTCCTGCAACACACCATACTACTTCCAATTTTCTCGTTCTTTTACTGGCATAAGTCAAACGACATTAAGAAAGACTGGAAAAATCTGACCTTTCTAAAACCCCAGCTCTCCTCCAGCCTCTATCCTCTGTTCAGGCATGAAGAGGTGGAAGCTGAATTGTAAGCCTTTAGCTCTCCTGATCCAGCTCTGGCAAAGGGAATGACAAGCTGGGAGATAGTAACAGAGGCTGCTAATACTTTTTTTTCCTCCTGTCTTTCCAGGTTCACTGTGAACTACTTGAACACACTAGCAACTTCAGTTATGTTTCCAGTACATATGGACAACTGTTATTGATGATTATTCAGTTTGACAAGTCTACCAGCAAAATAGCTGAGAAGTAGACTCCAAAATGAAAATCACTTTTCACTTCAACTGATATGGCTCCTTCTCCAAGTTAACAAAATAGAGGAAGCAGGCAGCAACGTGTAGATATGGAATAGTGCAGAACCAGTGCACAAGACTCCAAACTGATATGCAGAGAAAGGTTAAGGGCGAAAAAAAATAAAATAATTTGATTTTTTATATGGGTCTGTAAAGCAGGTTAACAACAATGTTCACATCACTAATTATGTTATTTTGTCAAGTGGATCTCATCCAGTCTGAACTGAGCGATGTTAACCCCCACATCATCTTGCTAGCTTGATATCCAACTTCATATAGCATGACAAGGCAACAAGCCTAGTGTCTGTGATCTGCCTTCATATGAAATTAGTTTCTTCCCAAATGCCTGTTATTCCAGTTGTTAAATTACTTTTAAGTCATGCTCCAAGGCATGTATAGTATACTACAATCAAACAGGAACAACACTTTGCATATCATTAAATGCCAAATTCTTTCTGCCACTCTGAAGCAGAACTGCAGCCAGAAATGTGCGCTTTCTATGCTTCTTTGCAATTCCAATTGCCAAGTGAACACAGGCTGGGGAAGCAGTTCTGCCAAGTGTCAGTGCTGCGTTAATATTGTTATTATTCTCTGGGAGTGAAGTATATAATGCTATTTTCTCCAAAGGCATTATTGATACCAAGGATTAGCATTACAATTTGTATAATTATTCCAGTGCCCACAGGACTTCATGTCATCAAATATTTATACAACTCAGAATAGTCAAGTGTAAATGATTTTAGATGCCTTGCTGGACCTTGGAAGAAAGAAGTGATCCGATCAGGTAGGTAATTCAAAGGAAAAGCATAATACGGTGTTTTCACAGGATGCTTGAGAGTTATTTGGTCTCAGGGTAGCCTTGAAATCTCTTCACACTGCTTTTCTTAACCAAGGGCCCTTAGCTTCTGTTGGTTTTTGTTGGTGTTTTTTTTTTTTTTTTTTTTTTTTTTTTTTCTCCTAAGTACCTATCTAACTTTAAGCATCCAGTGCCCCCCGACACTTTGGAACCTGTCCCTCCAGTGTCCAGTGTTTTCTTTTTCTGCTTTAGGCCTCCACCCCACCAATACCTGCTGCAGAACACAGCATATAGCATTGGTTATATGATAACTTGGCATTTTGTGGTATCAGGGTGGTCAGGGTGGCCTTCAGTAATAATATTACAGGTTTGCTTTTTTTAATGGCTACAGGAGGATTACTTATGAAAAAAAATACATTTTTTCATTCTAAAAGACATGTGGTAAAATATTTCTAAATTAGGAAAGTATCAATGCAGTTTATTCAAACCCCTGTATATTTGCAAGTCAAAGGCAAATATTCCTTTGTCTTTTTTTTTTTTTTTTAAGAGACAAAAGAAAGTACCTTTACCTTTGCAAAGGCTCCAAGACCATGACAGAATTTAGAACCAAGATATGAACAGGGGACAGAAAAAAAATAAAAGTACGAATTGCACACTTCTTCAGGATAGCTGTTCAATGAACAGGCCTTATTATAAGCTCTGCTCCAGTACTGATTGCACCAAATTTACAGAAAGTGATCAAATATATTCACAGGAACATGGGATTCAGCATCTAGGCCCTATGCAGCTTTATAGTGACAGGATTGATGTCCAATTCAGTAATAAAATTATGTGCAAAAGAAGGGTCATACAAGCTATTTAATATACCCTTGCTAGTACTCCAACAATTAGCCTTGAATCACCTTTTTGCTTTTCTCTGTTTGTTGGGTTTGAAGAAATAAATGTACAGAACTAACAGAAAGCATAAGATTCAAATCACAATACATTTACTACTGCTTATTTGGTATCAAACTACTACAAAGTTAAAGTTTTGGTTAATTAGCTACATTATCTACATTTACTACTGCTTATTTGGTATCAAACTACTACAAAGTTAAAGTTTTGGTTAATTAGCTACATTATCATCAATATAAACTGCCTTGACATCTAACAATATTTGACAAAGAGCACTAAATGACATGGCATTCGTCTAATAATGCCCTGAAAAAGTAATTTTGACTTCTCAGATTGCAAAAAGGATGACTATAATGCTGCCTCTGAGTAGCTGCTATTACTATTTTTTTAAAAAAAATCAGTATTTCTAAAAATTGAGTTACTGTTGAACTACAAATTACTTAACACTTCCAATGTCCTTATATATGCCAGTGTAACTGCTCTATCCTCATAGAACTCAGTGAATTATAGAAAGCCATTGATCTTCCTTTTGCTGCACTCCTGCCTTCCTTTGGCGACTCCTCCATCTCCTCCTCCCCAGCTCAGGAAGGCCAGTTGCTCTGTCAGCAGCACGGTCGAGCAGAGCCAAAGCTCACACCACGCTGTTGCACTCCGTGGCTTAACTTGGCTCGTAAACGGAAAGGTGCCCCTTACATTTTTGAAGCAACTAATGACTCCTAAGCTAAGTCTAATGTAATAACTTACTACATGACTGATGTTTATAATATATATATGATGGTTACAACCCCAAAACCTCTGGACACACTAAAAGCAAAGTGATTCTCACAGGATGCAGCCATATATCAGAAACAGCCAAAAACTTAAGAATGCTTAAAGTGGCATGAGCCCTTTCACTTTTTTATACACGTATCACTGCGTAGTCTGTTATCCCAGGTTAGACAACGGCTAACCCTCCACCCCCACCCCCCCATAACCAAAAAACACCAAAACCATAGCCTCATGACAAGCACCAGCAAATTAGGCTTCAAGGCAGAGAGAGCAAATGAGACATTCAGAAACCAGTGATAAGATATTCTCACTCTATAGTGCATGTTTAATAAACATACCTGTAAAGAAATGGAAGTAGTGTGCAACTGTTAAGTATTAAGAGAATTAACCTGCCCACTTTCAGTCCTGAGAAGAATTGCATTTGAAATTGTTCCAATAGATAATACCGAGAAGATCAAGAGCAGGACCTAATAAATAACATTATTCGAGACAAAGCAATTAGCAAATTAGCAAGATACCATACTACTATCATTTTAATGTCAGCATTATAGGAGAAACAGTATAAGCATGGGTAGGGATGTTAGCAACACCTTGCATTAAGATTGTCAAAAAACTATTTTTTTTCCTTTCTTCAGTGTCTTGTATTTGGTCCCCTATCAGAGTATGTACAGGCAATGGTACTTTACAAATGGCTACAGTATTCTGAAGTCCTGCCTTTTCATTTTGCAGCTAGAAAAATGTTCACACATGTAAAAAATCCAAACAATATATGCTGCCTTGTATTTTCACCTTTTTTTCTCTCCAATTATAGTCCACTGGTAACAAAAACTCTGGAACTGGAAACATTGTAATCAAAGCAGTGTTACACTGTTGCAAAAACAAAGTTAAACAAACATGGGGAGGAGGTCGTGCACATCTGTTCTGCCAGGTGAGTTCCTATCCAAAACAGATCAGGGCTTTGGTGAGTATTTCCTTGAAAAACAATGGGAACTGAAAAGTCACTTTGGAAGCAGCATAACTAATAAATTTTCCAACTGTAGTGACATCAAATCAAGTTAACTGAAGCAGACAACCTGGCCCACAATTTCATGACACTGAAATATTGTGCGCATCAGAAAATTCAGGTGTCTGATTTCATTTTAGGTAAACATCTGAACTTACTACCTCGAGGCATCTCATAGATACCCTTCAACTAAATTAAGTTCATAAAAACAACTGCTAAATAGGTTATCACTCGTTTCTAGCTCAGTTCTCCTTTTAGCTTGTCTTAACCAAATTTGTATCACAGTAATTGCAAAGGACTTTACTATCACTAATTTTACTAATCTTCATAAAGAAAGCAGTCCTCAGCGACATTAAAATAAAATCAACCTTGGAAAATTAAAGACTCAACAACTCTTCTTTAAGGCACTGTGAGGCTAATTAACAAACAGTTGCTTTCTAGTTGAGGATTTATCTTGATTGTGTACATCAGGGAAGATGCTACATTTTGACTTACAGCAGACAAATCAGCCGGCTCTGGCTTTTGGGGGAAGAGGGGAAAAAACCAACCAAAAACAGCATTCCAAGAAGAACTGGTAACCAATTCAGTTCAATGAAAAGGTATTGAAACACACACTCCTCTGGTCCAGGAGACTGGATTTAGACAGAACACTTCATGTCACATGATAGCTATTAGGGAGGGAAAGTTTCAGAGGAGTCTTCTGAGTAAACACCAGCAGTTATCATTCTAGCTGTGTATGAAACCTTTCCTTACTAATCATTGTGGCTGCTTCTTACATGTGTCAAGATCTCTGCCTTCTCTGGAACCGATGCTGCACTGCATATATAGAACAAAGAAAGAGAGCTTGGGACAATCAACACTAAGGAAAAAATATATGCTGCAGTTTCACCACCTTAAATTTTTCACTTGTTCCCCTGGGACAGAAGAGAAAACAGTTTTACATTTCTGTATGAGAAAATATATTGCCATTATTTGAAAGAAAAAAATATTTTTAAATTTGGAATCATGCTTTAAACTTATTTTTCCTAATTTAAACCAAACTTTTATCCTGCTTTAGAAACAGTAGCAATATCCAGGCTCCCCTGAACTCCTTTATTACCTCTTCTGCCTATTAAGAAAGAATAATGATTATGCAGAAACAAAAGGGACACCTCTGGAAACACAGCACCAAACAGAGACCTAGCAGGGAGAGTGATCAGTCAGAAACCAACCCATAATCCGGACTGTAAAGGAGATTCTTACTCCGGCTGAACAAGATCTATGGAGTGAGGCTTAGGACTAATGTTAGCTAAACAAATTTTATGATGAATTACGATTGTAATTATTTTTTAATTACTTAAATACAGAAACAAACATAAGACTTCTCTAAAAGTAGAGTGTATGTTTTCAGTAACTGATTCAGTGGATACAGTAGAGTTTTTCAAATAAAAGCAAAGCACTGGTTCTTTGGACCATGCTATCTTTATAAGATGCATTGCTTTCAGACAAATCTGTTGTGACATTAGCAGGTGGGGTTTCTTTGTATCTCCTCATGTAGATAAAAAGTAATTAAGATTCGAAGATATGACAGTGGCAATTAATAAGTACTTATAGCTATGTATCTGGGTTATACAGATTCTTTAAATTTAGGACACAACACATCTCACTTGCATTAAAGAAAAGAAAAAAGGAAGAAATATTTATATAATAGTGCATTGCCAAAGAAGGGGTATTTGACCATTTTCAGTCATTAATAACAGCACTTAATATTACCAATAGCATGTTATTTTTTTAATAAAATATTTTGAATAATTGCAAAGTCATGGAAACGCTTAACTGGTTGAGACTGTATAATCTGCTCCTTTCAGAGCAGACACCACGACCTCATCTTTTAGGGAACTATCTTCCATTGTTGCCATGATACACAGAATCACAGAACAGTTGGGGTTGGAAGGCACCTCTGGAGATCATCTAGCCCAACCCCCTGCTAAAGCAGGGTCACCTACAGCAGGTTGCACAGAGCAGTGGCCAGGCGGGTTTTGAATGTCTCCAGAGAAGGAGACCCCACAGCCTCCCTGGGCAGCCTGTGCCAGGGCTCTGTCACCCTCAGGGTAAAGAAGTTCTTCCTCATGTTCAGCTGGAACTTCCCGTGGTGCAGTTTGTGCCCCTTGTCCCTTGTTCTGTCACCAGGCACCACTGAAAAGAACTTGGCCCCATCCTACTTGAAAAGATAACTAAAGCCTAATATACACCCACCTAAATATGGAGACAGCCTTTAAGAGGTGTCAACAACCGTAACTGATATATTAGAATGTGGTAGTTGGGCAGAGTCGACCATATGGAACAGAATATGGGGCCTTACAAATGCAAACCAATGTTCTCTTTTGCCAGGATAGGTTGGACTAGTTGATCCTTAAGGTCCTTTCCAACCTAGTGTTCAATGATTTCTATTGTATCAGTATGGAAATAGGATCCCTTAAAAGATAAGTTGGTTTCTGTTTGGATACCTAGTAGGAAGTTTCCCAAAATAATGGTAAGGGAGGTACTTAAAGCTGACCCCAACAGGAGCAAATGACATCATTTTCAAACCCTAACAGGTGGAGAGGAGGATCTTTGCCTCCAAGAGCTTTGGGTCCTCCTTGTACCACCTCACACAGAACAGAGACAAGAGACACCGCAAGGCCATCCTTGCTCAGTCTACTTCACTCCTGAAATTCCTCTCTGAACTGCCCCTCTCCCCTCTTCAATCATAAACTCCTGACCCATTCAATATGCCTTCTGTTCTACAACTGTGCATCTTCAAGCCTCCACCAACCCCCAACTCCCTCTGAAAAAATCATTCTTTCCTTTCTCCTCCACACTGTTTATCCTTCCCAGCTACTAAAAAACAACACAAAAAACAAGATGGGTAAAGAACTACAACTTTTTTTTTTACTCCAGGAGATAAGTTAGAAGAAAGATATACCACCAGGGCAGCGGTCCCAGAAGATTGGATTTTTCCAATTCGTAACTGTGATAAGGCAACAGCTGAATCTTGAAGGAGTGGCAAAAGTAGAAAAAGAGCTGAGCTGGAAGCAGTCAGCTCACACCTCTTCAGACATCACATTGATTTGTCCTCCCATCCTAGATGGTAACTTATTTTTGTATGCCTTCAGCCTGTTCTGCATAACTCCTAGCTTCGCTGTTCTGTACCGAGCAGTGTAATGTCTTGACACTCTACTAGTTCCTAATGATGTGGAATGTAATGTGTCACAACAGAATGCAGTTAAGAAATATGCAAAAGAGAAAATGTTAAACCTTGAAAGAAAATCCTGTCTTGGCATACTATTAGACTAATCATGTGAAAATGTTTATTTGCTGTGAAGTCACAGTTATTAAACAAATTGGTCCATTCTGCAGTGCCACAGTACTCTTATACGGTGTTGCAAGATTTCTTTAAAATTATGATGAAAAAGATACATTCAGCTAATGAAATTAATGAGCTTTAATACTCCCTTGAAGTACAGGTTTTCAGCACAAATTTGCTTCATTATCACAGCTCTGTAAGCCTTGTAATGCATAATGGTCACTGATCTTACCCAGAACACAGTGAAACATGGCAAAAGTTTAATTGTACATGCACCTACATTTTAAGGCAAATAAGGCAGTCTCCAAGGCTATTAATACAACAGACGCCTTTTATAATTAAAGGGATAATGTCCAAAGATTAGCTGGAAAGTATTTTAATTAAAGTTAGTAAATTACTGTTGAAGTTGTCATTACATGGAAACCCAATTAAAATTAGATGCTTAATTTTGCAGCAGTACAGCAACAACAGTAATTTTTCCAACATCTGTGTCACATACAGAACCCCACCTCACACACTGGAACACCCGATTTGGTACAAGTTTTCCTCAGTTGCTTAATAGATACTGTATTGTAAGGAAAAGAACCAAGTCTAGTGCACCATAACATGGACTTTATTTTTCTCCTTGCTGTTCAATAGAAGACTTCTAAAAAATCTCAGTCAAAAAGAGTAGCATTTACATAAAAAGCCATTTTAATGATTTTATAAATATGTATATACACACACAAAATGCAGCATTAGTGCTGGAAAACACTTTCTATGGACACCATCTTAATGAATGGATAAAAAAAGCACAAGGAGGACTATTTTTCTTGAATGCATTGGTAGTACAATACAGATCTACTACAGCAAGTCTATCTAAAAGTGAATTTCAATAATTCAATTTAGTAAATGTTTACAGGATCTTTGGATGGTACAAAATTACTCTGGCAAATATTTAAATAATTATAGGAACACATATTTCATCCAGACAGAGAAAACATTAAGCTCACGTGTTGTGGTGTTTGGTTTGGTTTGGTTTTTTTGTTTTTGTTTTTTTTTTTTTTTTGTTGTTGTTGTTTTGTGTTTTTTTTTTTTTTTTTTTTTTTTTTATTTAGCTTCCTAAGAGCATACACTTTTTGTCTACCTTGTTGGTTTTATGTGACATCAGACTGTATTTCTAGTTTGCTTTCTTTGTCACAAACATTTATTGTGTACTCTCCAGGCCATTCACAGACTGGAAAAGGTCAATCAAAAACAAAGTTTAAGAAAACAGTTACATAGATATAACCTTTAGAGAGTATGGTGAACCCCTGAATGAACAGTAACCGTTTTTACACCCACTGTTCACCAGAAACCTGAAATTAGATTTGTAGTTGGTACCCCTCAGGAAGCAGTAAGTCCCCACATTTTTGTGCTGTTAGTCAGGATATGTGTCCAGAAAGGGTTTAGAGCAGTAATCCCATGCATGCAGTTGTGGTAAAGGAGCTACTAGTGATGAAACCTACAGATGAAGGTATTTTTCTTTGCTGAATAGAGACCCCTTATGTAAGAAAGTAAATTTAAAAGCTGACAAAGATATCAAAGTTGCACAGAGGACAGCTAGTGCCAAGGCTGAGCTGGGGTGAAAAGAAAGAAAATACCCAAACATTTGAGTATCCTCTTGTCAAGCAAATGCTCCTGCTGAGAGCATGAGCCCAAGAACTTCCTTCTTCAGCCCTGAACATGTTCTACTCTACCTAAGTCCTACCACATCCCACTAGTACATCAGTTGTCCCCTCTCCCCCAAGGGAAGGGTGGCCTGGTATTACATGCAAGTATTAATGTGTCAAGTGATATATAGCCTGTTGCAAATAACTACTGTAATCCACATTGATACAAGATACAATATCCTTTGTATATAGCTTTCAAAAATAGCACAAGCTATTTGTTGGAACTATTTTATAATTTATTACTGCACTAACATTCAGCACACTGTGCCACATAGTGTACACTCATCCTATTTGATCTGGTACTAGTGAATCAGTTATGAGTACTCAAGTTCTACCCAGACTGGACAAGTGAGAGACTACCTTTGTCAATATTTCCCTTTTACTACCAGAATTAGTAAATTCTGGTAGTAAACATTATACTTGCACTAGATATACCGCACTGTATTATGCAAAAGAGGCCAAGCCAGAGTGATCTTTAATCTGCTGGAAAGGCCATCTATGATGGCTTTAATGGCATGTGGGTGCTGCACAGTTCCCGTGCTTCCCTTTACAGTTTCATTAAGAAGGTATCCCTTACAGGCTGAAGTTGAACAATTGTGTGGTTTGTATGTGGCAGACATCTTTTGAACCTAGTAACAGTGAGAAGTATTTTTATTACTTGTTAATTCACTATGAGTCAGCAGACAAGTTTAACTGTTAACTCAGCAGGAAAAACATTCTGGTGTGTGCGCTACTGGTCAGGCAAATGGAGTTTTCCATATCGGCCCCTAATTACTAATAACGTGGATAGAAATTTGAAATGTGTGCTTTAAGAGTAAACTGATGCACTACTTATCACTTTCTGTTTCTAAATTAAAATTACTTTTCCTGTAATGATGGGCAGAGCAAAGGTTAGACTGTCAAAGCTGGCTGACAAATAGAATTCATTTCAAGACACAGGAGTGTACTGCACGACTTGCACATCCACAGCACAGATACCTCCTATTGAGTCAAAAGCAGAGATACACCACAGAGTTGAGCATATATCTAAATGGAGTGTCTGAAGTGTTATTGATTTTTATAGCCAGTCAGAATATGTTCAACAAAATTGCTGTCCTTTTACTGGTTCTGACCAGCTCTGTTGACTCCATCTACAAGACTGTCTTTGCATTTCAAAGCACTGTTTAGTCGGGGTACAAGGAGGGATCTATCAAGAAACTCCATACATTAAAATGCTGCAATCAAGAAGACGATGTTAATAGCACTGACAATGCTGAAATTGCCTTTCTAGTTAGTTTGCTCCCATCTTAAAAAAAAATAATAATATTGAAAGCTTACAACTGCCTCTTTCTACCAGCTCAGTACTGTATATTTTCTTTTTGTAACTAGACTTACTTGGAAAATTCTTACAAGCATTTTTAACCTTCTTGCTACTAAGACTACTGCCAATATCTCAGTTATACCATTCCCAATTACCCAGGAACTTAAGAATTTCTGCTAGTTTGAACTAATTGCATGTGGTTTATTTCCTGCTTTTTCAATAGCAGGATATTAATTAGCATTAATATTTACTTAATACATTCTATTACAGCAAAATGAATTATGATCTTTATTAACTTGAACTGAAAAATTATGATATTGTCTATTCAATCACTGAATATATTCACTGCATTTGTATTGTGTTGGCTTTCTTAGGATCCTACTATATTTTCCTCATGCTGGGATAATGAGTCTCCTAAATTGCTATCTGCAATAAATTTCTTGTGAAATGGTTCAGTTTCCTTCTTCCACTCCTTCATTTTCTGCTTTGAATAGAGAACCCTATAGCGAGATAGAGATTGCAAAGAAAAACGACTCAGAGAAGACAAATCACTAAAGAGTTTGGAAAAGGATAAAACCAACAGGTTCAGGGATTACAAAAGGCACCAACTGGTCATTTCAGTTGTATTCACACCAAGTCTTACTCCAAAATACATTTGATAAGTTTGTCAATAACACCATTAACTTTGATATAATTTTTCTCTGCTTCTTTCCAGGTCTGAATCTGACAGCTATGTCCTGTTGATGCCTTTTGTCAGAAGCATGTCTCCCATCCTACAACAATGACGCACCTCTCCTCTATCAAGACCCTCTTGTTTACTCCCCCTGTCATCATCCATCCACCCCCTCATTCCCCCCCCCCCCCTTTTTTTTTTTTTTAAAGAGGAAACTGCTACACCTCCTGGGTGCTTTTATTCTCATCCTTCAAGGTAGGACCATTTCCTTGAATCTTTTGCTTTGTGACTTTGAGGAGTTAACTGCCAATGAACATGGATTTTACTTCAGCAATTTTTTCTTTACACTGTAAGAATCATCTCAAGCAATACAAGGTATGGTGCAAAACCCCTTTAGAGGAAGAAATCAGAAGCCTTCTAAAGCCTTCTCTTCCACACTTAGCTGATGACAAGATCAACAAGATAGCAGGGAGAGATACTAACTGGGTAGAAATCCTGTGCAGCTGAGTGCAAAGGCCTGATATCTACTTAAAAGCCTGATATTAAATGAAATAATGTTCTGACAAAGAGCAAACAGAAAAAGAAGTCCCAAGAATTTTGCTCTGTTGTCCTGGTCACTCACCAGAACCAGTTATAACAATATTTTAACAAATGCTGTAGGACCTATGGATTTACAGTAAACTGTTTCATTTAGTCCATTTTCTTTTGAAAAGTCTATTTCTTTCAAACTAAGTACTGTTCAAGTCAGCTTTATAGCAGCATCACTGGCCTTTACTGCAAAGGGATACATGTAAGATACTTCGAAAAGTGTATTTCCTTTTTCTTTATTCCAACAATCAACTGTTGACTCCAGCTGAACCCCTGATCACACAGATAGTTACATTCATGAGAAAAATGCTCCCAAATGAGCATTTGAGCCTGACTGTTTGGACTGTCAGACATGACATAGATTAAGAGCAATAGCAGGGTAAAGCATGCTACAAGTATCTGCTTTCAGGCTCTTCATGTATTTTGGCGTTGCATATTCCTGCAAGAAACAAATTAATGTAACTGCCCTGCCCCACCTCCCCCCCACCCCACCCCCATTCCCATAAGGATTCCAAATTACTTATTTAAATCATTACTTTGCCTTCTCTTTTCTACTTGGGACAGATCTATCACATACTTCATCAATTGAGGCTGATTACCATCAATCTTATTATCCTACCCAGCTAGAGATACATTCATGCACACCTACCTCTCACTTTGAAGTCTAATATTTAGCTTCTAGGACTTAAAGGATCCATGTATTGTCCATCACACCTTTAACAGACAAGTTGTGTTTCAAAGGTCAACAACAGAGTTGCATTAATTAATACTAGAATTGGGCTTTTTTCACCTTTGAGGGTGCTTGATTTAAATAACGTGTAGAAGGTTCATGCTCTGAACCTAGCTGGCTCATGAAAGCGATGATCTACATTAGCTGACTGCAACTAATTCTGACTTGCCACTCTGACAACCCTCTTGCAGTCACACCCCCTTCTCCATTTTTAATGTAGTAGTTCTCTTTTTATCCCACATCTGAACTACTGCGGTTTTGAAGCAGATGCATGGCATACTAAATTGCAGTGGCTGTACAGTACAAGAAACCAGGATTGCCAACACAGATGCATTTCTTTAGTAAGGTTTTCCCATACTATGTGGGAAGCCTAGGATACTATTAACGTAGTATTTGTGCTGTGGTTTCCTTCAACTTGTTTCTCACTTTTCTAATACTTTTGTCTTCTAAAGTTTCTAATATTTTATTTTTCTTCTTGCTCTTAGAAAAGTTTAAGAAATTTAGTGAACATATACCAGTTAATTATAAAATTAGTCATAAATCCTGGAACTAATAAAGTCTCAATAGCATTCTGAAGGTTCACTGATCCTTTGCTTGCTTGAGAGCTATATGTCACCATCAATATTGTTATCCCTCAAAATATATTGTCCCATTACCTTCATCATGAAGGACAAAGAAACCACCTACTTCTCTCTCCTTCAGCAATATGTGAGTTTCTAAGATCTTTAAGAATGCACTTTCTGTACTTGTAGGCCTAATTAACTACTTTTCCCCTTTAGTTAATGACAGCTTTTTAGATAACATTAAATATATGCCACAAAGAATGGCTGCTGTAAAGAACAAATTATCCGAACGGTATGCATTTAATTGTTGGGTGTTTTTTTCTCTCCTGGAAAGTTCAGCTAATAAAAGGTGTTCAGCTTTGTTCACATAATCAAATAGACTTAAATGCAAAATTGTTTGTGATAAAATGCAAAAAAAATTAATCTCTAATCATCTTTCTCACCCAATCATCTTTTTTTAAAGATAGTTACCAATAAAAGCTTTTTTGGTGATGTTTATTGTAGTAACATAGCCTACTTTCTCAACCAACACAAATATTGTTTACCAAAAGTTTTTGGGTTTGTTTCTTTTTTTTTGTCTTGTGTAAGAATTTTTTAATGTTTTCCCACAATTTTAGTATTAAAAATACAAAGCCCAAAATACAGGGCAATATCCTGATATATGTTGTTTTACTGGTTTTAATACAGAAGACTCAAGTAATGAAGCTCCATCTTTTCCTCAGAAAAAGATGAAATTGAACACAAAAAAATCTCTGAAGTTATGGAGATTCAGATGTATTTTTTACCAATATGCCTAACAACTTAATGAAGCTTTTATGAGTTTTCCCCAATATTAATAAATTTTACTATTCTTAATTATTACTTTTGGAGGGTAAAAATCCAACAATTAAAAAACCACCTTGGATAAAATCCAGTTAAGAGAAATTTTGAGAACTCCAGGATCTGTACCATGGAAAGGCTGATCATGGAAGCACTGCAGTATGGTTTTGCAGTAACACACTCAAGCGTCACCTCCATCACCTTTTAAGCTTTTAGACCTTTTCCCCACTCCTATACAATTTATAATGCGTAAGTGATTTAAACTTTAAAGCTCAAACTGTGACTGCTCTTCCCCTTTGAGCCACAGTACGTAGAAGCAGGCAATTTCCTGAGGATCCAATTCCCTCCATCATGAGGGTTAATGAGTTAAACAGTATCAAGGTAGGGAGGAAAAAGAATGAGTATCTGATTGACAGGACAATATCAAAGTATATTTGATGTATGTACATACCTACAAGCAAGCACCCTACCTTCCCCATCTGGCTCCAGGGAAAGAATGACATTGTTGAAGGACAACGTGAGGATACACTAAGAAACACCCTCACATGCAACTGTTAATTCACTGATTCTTTTCTGCTTTTTATGCCTAACAAGAAATCATTCACAGGTTTTCTCTAATTTAAGATGTTGCATTAATAAATAAGGTCATTTAAAACAGAAGGTTTCAGTAAAATTTAGTTATAATGTAAAATTAATAAAAGTTATGTCATCTTACTTATAGGATGAGCAGCATTGCATTGGATATTTACATTTTTGAGTAGTAGGATTATCTCCCTCTCCATACAAAAAAAAAAAAATTAAACTTGTACAGACCCAGTCAGCATTCTAGATCATTAAAAGAATTCAACACATCAGGCCATGTGTCTTATTCTGTATTACTTTATACTTGCTTGATGTAAAGTATTCTGTTACACATTCCACTTCCTCCCCCCCTGCCCAGATTCATCATCATTTGGCTCTTTGCCTTGTTTTTGCTTGTGCTTTTGCTGAGCTAAAGAATCAATATCTGTATAAGCCAATTTTTAATTAAACAAGCTGATGCTAACATTTTCCTGTTTTTAATAGTAATATATATATATCTACACACAAAAGAATAAATACGTAATTATCTACTATAAGGCATATTCAAAAGTTTCTGAGGGGCAGACTTTTGATTAACTTGAACTTTTGAATTTGGTCCTAGAAACAAACACATCACCAGAGATCCACAGCCAACTGGAAGAGATAGATCAATGTTGTTCTTTTCTCCCTTGGTTGGTCCTACCCTGACTACAACAGAAAGCAAAATGAAACGCTGAAGAATCAGATGCTCTGATTTACTCAATGAATGCTGTGGAAAACCGTCTGTCCAAAATTTTAGATTAAGGGTTAGTTAAGACTGAAGATGACAAAAGAATCTAGTTTTACAACAGATATTTTGAAAAGCCTCAAAGAGATTTGAAATACCAGAATGTAAGATGTGGTCTCTGCTAGAAGGCAGAAGACAGAGTGCAGAGGAAGTAAACCAAGACTTCCAAATCCAGTTAAAAAACACTTTTCCTCCTCAAAATTTCCTTTGCTCTCGTTTTTTAATACCACACTAAATTAATTGGTTCAGGATTTAGAGTGTGATAAGATGGAATTCTGTAAAAGTATATGAGAACATTGCTGAATTGATATACCTTATTTTAAGGGGTGTCTCTGCAAGATCATTGCTTGACAAATAATTGCATTTTCAAATAGTGGACCACCAGGTCCTTCTGTGGTATGAAACACAGATACAGATTTACAAATATTCATGGAGAGTATTGATAACGAGCTGGACAATCAGGCTGAGAAAGACTCAGCAGAAGAACAAAAAGTGCACATGTTACAGCTATTTTCAAGGTTAATATGTGCTGTGAGCACTGCAGTTATACCACTTCCGAAAAGAAGTATGGGGAGAGCAAATGACAGCTGAATGAACTGTAGTTTCAATGAGAGGTATTGGTGTAGGTAGTCTCATCACCAATTGATATTATAGAAGCCCACAGAAGAAGGACTTCCATCAGCATATTCTCCTCAGACTGTCCTACAAGCTCAAAGGTAGAAAACTATTTCCAAAGCATTTGTCAAGAAAATGAGTCATGCCATCGAAAGAAAGCAGCTACTATAATCTCCTCTTCTTGCAGTGCCTACTGTCACACTGGACACAGTAGCTAGATCCTGACCTCAGGTCTCTTCTCTGCCACAGGGGATTTAAACCCATGTGCTTTGGTCTTACTCTCAGACTGCCAGCTGATCTGTCAGGCTGTGGAGAGCGAAACACTGAGAGCAAACATCTAGAATTCCACCCTTCTGTAAAATGTTTAAGATCAGAATTTGAGCTACCTATGCAGCTTTGGTATCTATAAAGGTTAAATGACAAGTGATGATTCTTCAGCATTACAAGATATGACTTGGCCAAAGCCACAGCTTCTGGTTTAGGATGCTGCATCACGTTTCTATAGAGAAACCCAATGGCAGGGCACAGTTCTGCGTGGCATTCTGCAAAGGTGCTCAAATCAGGGCCTACTACATAGGATTTAAAACTATCTTTTTATCGAATCTTCTTAAGACATTCTGTGCAGTGGAAGGGAAATAGTTTTGTGTCAATTTATACAGGATTCAATAATAGCAAATTAAAAAGTTGTTTCCTATTAAAATCTACACAGGTTTCCTATTATCATGAGTATTAATAACTGGAGATATATATGCCAGATCTTCATTTAATTACAGGCATATAACTTACACAAAAAGCAGTCATATCTTCCAAGTAATTACAGGCAGCTCTAAAGTATATTATTGTATTATTAAATTAAAAATCTGCTAGTAGAAAGATCAGAAATTAAATACAGAATCATCCAGAATTCAAAGAAACAGTAGGCATAGAAAGTGAAATAAGCTAAATTATTCAAAATTAAAATACAGTTTTTACACAGAAGAGAATTATATGCAGTAGTGTTTTGCTGCAGTTTTCCAAATCAGATATAGCTACCAGAAAAATATTCAACTTTCATTAAAATAAGCCAGTTTATCCTAAAGAACAGGAACAGCCAAAGAATACTTTTCCCCCAGTGAAAGTTTCCAGAAAGATCACCCATGCCTAGTAGGATGAAGAGAATTAACAGCAGCATCATACGATCAGGCATAGTGAGTGATTAAGCAATATTGTCAAACCTCAAATCTTCAGAACTTGTACATATGTATTTGATTTATGCCCTCTTTTTGAAAGAATAGAAACACTACCAGTCATAGACACACCACATCTTGAACTCCACCATTGCATGGTCACTGCAGCCAAGGCTGAGCTTCGCATTCCCCACCAGCCCCTCCTCGTTGGTGAGAACAAGGCCCAGCATGGCACCTCTCCACATTAGGTCCTCTGTCACTTGCACAAGGAAATTATCATCAACACATTCCAGGAACTTCTTGGATTACTTATGCCCTGCTGCGTTGTTCTTCCAACAGATGTTGGGGTGGTTGAAGTCCCCCATGAGGACCAGGGCTTGTGAATATGAGGTTGTTCCTATCTGCCTATAAAGGGCTTCATCTGCTTGGTCTTCCTGGTCAGGCAGCCTGTAGCAGACCTCACCATAATGTCACCTGTCCCTGCCCATGCCCTCCCTTTAATCCTGACCAATAAGCTCTCAGTCAGCTCCTCACCCATCCCCAGATGGAGCTCCACGCAATCCAGCTGGTTGCTGGCAGAGGGACACACACATCCCTCATTTCCCCTGCCTGTCCTTTCTAAAGAGCCTGTGTCCTTCCATTCCAACACTCCAGTCATAAGTCAGCCTACCATGTTTCTGTGATGCCAGTGAGATGACAGCTCTGCAGGTGTGCACACTAACTCTGTGTTTATTTCCCATGTTACATGTGTTTTTGCATAGAGGCATTTAAGGTGGGCCCCCGATGAAGCAGACTTACAGGCTGGAGCAGCTGGAATTCCTGTGTGATGCTCTTTATATGCTGCCCTGTGACCACTCTCCAGGCATCTCTTGATGGCACAGGCATCAAACTGGTAGGAGTGGGATGGTTTGGGGTTCCTCTCCCACCTGGCAACTTCAGTTTAAAAACCTCTCCACCAGCTTGGCAAGCCTGTGACCAGAGATCCTGTTACCCTTCTCTGACAGATGGATCCCATCGGCTCCTATTAGATCAGGTTCCTCAAGTTAGTGCCATGGTCTACGTAGCCAAAACCTTGGCTGTGACTCCAGTCCCATAACCATTTGATTTGATCCCTTATACTGTCCAAAGGTAGCAAGACAAAATCTTGAAGTAAGAGACACAGGCCCTAATCCAGACGGCTTAAACTAGCCTATAAAGTCTTCGTTAAGATACCAACAATCCAAGTCTGAATATTTTGTCCACATCTTTGTTCAGCCCTCAGGAGACAAACCTGGCTGTGTAATGATCACAGAGGACTTACAGACCCCTGAAGTCATACTTCATTTACCTTAGTCTCAACTGCCCCATAAATTGTACTGTTCAAACATAAACCAGTTCAGCTTTCATTCTACTCTAAGTCAGCAAGATTCACCCTGAATTAATGATGAGTCTTAGAGATGGAAAATAGTACAGATTAAAAGGGACCATAATACATAAAACTGCATTTTGAGGTTGATCTGGATATAGACTTTAAGCTAGCTGTTACATATTTTACAGTCTATTTAGAGCAGAATATCCAGGAAGCATTTTCAAAGCTAGTTCTAGGAGCCTTTACTATATGACCATAGAAAGGCAAACAAGTTAGGTAAAATAAGTGAATCTGCTAGACACGTACCTAAAGTGTACTAGTTTTATGCTTAAAACAAATGTTTAATGTCAAAAATATTGAAATGTTATAGTTTTTTTTTACTCTTTCCAGTAGCGAATGGAGCCAGAACTGCCAAAACATTGTAAGAAAGATTATGTTAATCAGATTTCCTTTTTGGTTTTGTAAGCTCAACAGGTTTCTAAATTTGTGATTAGTTCTGAACTTCTGGATGCTTTTCTAAACTGAACTCAAAGCAAACCCTTTTGAAATCTGCCCTGCTACACTTGCATTCCGGTAACATCACAGACTGGGCACCACTTCAGAGGCTAAGCCAAAGTCCACATGCAGACATGAAGTGCTGAAGATCTACCTTAAGGTTCTGCGGCTTGCATGTCAGCTTTTTAACTTTGTATTTTTATAAATGACTCACACTGGGAGTTTTGTCATGATATTGTCAACTATTGCCTTTTTCTCAAATTCATTTTCTCATTAATGTAGACAGAACTCCTATAAAATAAAGCAGGACATTTTCTCTCCCTATTTGTCAACACCACAGATATGAATACCTTTATTGCTGATCCTCTCCCCCATCATCTTTAGTTGGGAGTTTTTACTTCAATGTGTAAAATGCCAGAGAGGTTATTCAGTCTTAAACTATATGAGAACCTTTACAATTTTAAACAAGTATCAACTACATTCATAACAAGATTAAAAATAAGTTTTATTAGTAACCTTAGCAAGTGCATTGCAAATATAAAGGCTGTTAAATTTTATAAGGCAGTAACATCCTAGTAAGTGCCTGAAATGTCTATCCACCCTCATAATGACCAGCTGCCTTTGACCTCATCTCAGTAGGGAAATACACAACATGTATTAGTTGGAGACTACTTTAGAAAGAGTGTGCTGGTTTCAAACTCTTACTGCACAAGCGAGTTTATTCTGGCTAATTCAAAGTGTCATTAGAGTGGATTAAAGGGAGAAGGAAAGAGAAAGAGCGAGGGAGAGAAGGTAAATTAATTCCTTCATACCAGAAAGCCAACTTTCAGTCAGCTTTTCCCTGGATGTTTGTATCTGCAAGCCTACTGAGGATTCCAGCAGAAGAAAGTCTATTAATTTTCCATGTACTTGTTGACGAAAAAGCTATCAGGATTACGGGTTGAATATTTCTAGAGTAGGGAAAGTAAGGGATGCAATTAATCTCTGTGAACTAAAATATACCTCTTTTCATTAATCTTTTATTGTAAATGAGCAAAGTAATTGAACCAGTAACACACTGTCAGAATAAATGCAATGCCAGTGGGATATGCATGAGAGAGCACATACTGATTGAGTATTAAATATCTAACAGCAATAATTTATGGTTCATTACCTCTTTTTGGAGTTCCTTAGTTGCAAAGTGCTTGAATTTTAAGTAGACAGTCTTTCAGCAGAAACTGCTTTCAAATGCTGAACATAGCAAATGCACAAAACCCTCAGCAATCTACTTAATTTTAAGAGTTTTGTACTCAGTTGAGCCAAACTCGGTACTGCCAGAAACATGCAATCTATTTGCAACTTGGATTAACGCAATTGAAGATGCAGTGATAAATACTTCAAGGACCATACACAAAATGAAAGTTACAGATTATGAACAGAATAATTCATTCTATACAACAGAACTGCATATAAGCAGACCTCATTTAAAAATGACCAAATACCTTGTTATATGTTTTTGTGTAAGACTACTTCAAAAATGCTGAATTCTAGAAATGTGATCAAAGCATGGCCACTTAAATGGCTATATTACATGGTATAATTGGCATAATCAAATAGAGTAATTACTCCAACTGTTCATAGGAAAAGTCAGACATCCACTTGTATAATATAATAAAGAAAACATTATTTATACAACTAGAATATTCCTGACAGCATCAGCTCTGGAGATTTGTGGCAATGGTAAGAGCTAGTAAGAATGTGGCCTTTTTTCCCCCTCGCCCCTTTCGCAGACTCCTAGCAGGATCACTTGCAGGGGAAAGATGTTGCTTTTGCAAGATTGACACACCACGACCCTCTTTACCTACAGGCCTCCTGACAGATTCAAACTGTCCTGCTTTGATGGAACCTTTCAAGGATCAAAGAAAAGATCAAACTGAAAGTGGAAATAAATGCCTCAGTGTTTTTATACCCTCTTCATATTGACTTCACATGAGTGTAGCTGACTAAATCTGAGACAAAATAGAGAGGAGTCAGTCCAAACACGTATTTTAATCCTCTTTCTGAATTTTTCTGTTGCCTCTGGAATTGGTCCTGGAATGTGTGCAGGGCTTTGTAGACTCCCAAGCCTATCTGTTCCTGGTGAATTCTGCTCATCTGTTGAAAATTAAGCTGTCCTATTCAGACACCGTTCACTTGGCAACAAACCACTCTATGTTTACTGTTTATTGATTTTTGCTAACTGGGACTATAGAGAAGAAGCATTTCAGTTTCAAAGTCGTCCCAGAGGACACTGGCAGGTTACAATCACTTATACTGTAAAAAAGATTCATGTTAATTGACTTTATATTTACATATTATGAATGCATATTTTAATCTGTTTTACATGAATAAGTCCTCCACAATGAAGATTTCATTTCCTTTTTTAAAACAACATAACTACTTGCCTTATTTGAAGAGACAAATCTCTTCTAAATTGTTTTGACCTTTCCTAGTGTCCCTTCTTAAAGTAGAAGTTGTATCTGCCTTCTCAGTTCAGGAATTTCTTATCTTAAAAAGCAAAGGGATGAAATGAACTTCAAACCAAAACCATTCCATTGTGCTCTTTCTAGTTTGGCAAGTCACCCTATCTGTCTATATTTGGAACAGCCAAATCCTTGACCAGCTCAACTAAATTATTTTTAGTCACAATAGACGAAAGGGCGAAAATAGACCGACTTCAGCAATACACTGGAAAAGGTCTCTGGTCAAAACCAGGAAGACATAGAGCTATCCTAGGTTATTAAAATAGGAAGATTGGGACATTTATCTTTTCTAGAGCTGAACCGACTGAATGTGGCACTCCTACATCTCAGCAGAAGCACCCTCGGCTTCCCAGTGTCCTGCTGTTGCTGTTTAATCTTTTGTCCTCAACCATGGCAAAGTTTTATCCTCCTCCTGTACAAATCTTTTATTTGAAACTTTCGAAGAAAACCAGCATTTAGATAAAACACCTTATCCAGCTCTAATTTCTTCATCAGATCAGGTCTCAGTCAAGACAGAGCTGAGACTTCAATTAAATAATGCCCAGTTATTCAGCACAGTCTCTGGCCTCAGTGCTTCATTTTTATGCACAGAACGTTTTTAGTGGCAGTCATCTCCACCCCATCCTCCAAATATCTACGTATGCTCTGCTGTATTCCAAGACCACGGTAAATATTAAAAACCAGCTGTGCTAACTTCTGAGAACAGAGCAAGACAAAGCTTTCCTCCAAGTACCTGACTTTCTTTGCATAGTATCCATGCATTTTCATAAATTATTAGCTCATATACAGCACATTGCTACTAGCAAAGAGAAACGCCTCCATCTTAAGGCTTCAGGTAAAACCCTAATAAGGAAGCACCTTGCAGGTTGCTATTTGTCATGCATCACATATAAAGCATTGCAATAAAACAATTAAGCATATTCACAGGTGTGAACACTGCAGCCCTTAATGTTATCATCTAATGTCTTCATTTTCAAAACACTAATATCCTCTAGGAAACAGATTTACTCTAGGGTCTTATCTGTTACTGTTTCATATCTTTACAGCGCCTTTGTAGCAATGCTCTTTTGTGTTTGAATTACACCCTGCAGAAGTTGCTTCCTGCCACTGAGACAGACCAATTTGTTTCATGACTACAAATCTATATTACTGTCTTTTCTATACTATTTAACAAAGCAAGTCCTTCCACTTGTTACTCTTAAGCAATTAAGGCCTGTATTTCTGGAGACAGTAGTACATGCAAAGTTCATAGCAGGTTTTATTGCAATTAGAAACTACTTCAAGTTCCCATGATCAATACAGTGAAAACATATGTGCATTAAATTAAGAAGTTAAATATAGACAAAGAAAAAAACAGTGATAAGGAAATGCAATGGAATAGTTACAAAGACATAGTTACAGTTTATTTCACGTAAAAGCCATTGTAACATCATAGCATCATCCGAATGGGTATAGCAGCAGAGTGCATATGGAATTTAATTTTGAATGATATTGAAAGGTCAGTACAGAATTGCTCAGCTCATTTTTGTGAAGATAACATGTGTGAACTAGTTATTTCCTCCTTTTAACATATAATGACCTTGTCCATTGATTTAATGAGAAAATTATACATGCTGCACTCAGATTTAACAAACTCCTCAGAATTAAAGATATACCAAAGAAAGGAAAAAAAATTAAAAAAATGAATGAGATTGAGACCTCACGCTTGCAACCCAACCATCTGGCAGAAGAAAGCCCAGAGATACCAACACAATGACCTGTGGAGCCTTCGTTATGACAAGCGCTGGAGCAGAGAGGGGAAAAAGCTGTGCAATAGCTCATTCTACCTCAGGTGCACTGACCTCTATTAATGTGATATAATATGAACAATGCATATGGTTAAAGTGCTAAGCCGCATATGTGCTGCTGGTAGAAAGAATGGAAAAAAAGACAACAGTTTAAAACACTGAACTGTAATTATAACTAAAGACTTCTATAATCTTGATTATTCTTATGTTGCTTAAGCTATGTTAGGGCTCTATGTCTCAATTCTAAAGACTCCACTAGTATCCCACGTCACAAAGGAACATTCCTTTGTTCATTAAAGTTTTTTTTTTAATTTTCAATGAATTTTAGCATTTTAATTGATCTCCTCAACTCCTATAACAAATATTGAGACCTGACACCATTAAAGAATCTCTTCTAATGCTTAGAAGTGGAGGAGTGAATAACTCTTAATTCTCTTTCTAGCTCTGTTACAGCCACTGTATAACCCTGGCTATGTTTCTGTTATTCTCTATGCCTTTAGGCATCTGCAAATTGCCAGTATTCAAAAGATTTGAAATTTGTGTGATTAACATCCCTAGACCCTGAAAGACAGAACTAAATAATGTAACAACGTATTGATCTGCACTTACTTTCCTCTGCTCGCTAGTCACAGCTGAAGAAATCAGGTTTGAGACACAGAAGTTTAAATAGACTGATAATTGCTTGAGTATTACTTTTCTTGTTGATGAAGTAACTCAGCAGTTAGAACATGCAAGAGAACTGCTCCCAGATTGAAAAAAGTAGAAAACTATTTACAGTGCCCTCACTAAAGTTTGGTCCTGTCCTTTTATTTTAGGTCAGATGTGATTAGGCTTCCTCATCTACTAGCCATGTGCAAAAGTGTCCTCATATGACAAAGACACAGCCCTGGATCAAAGGACATCCACACTCAAGTGACACATGCCATGTTCCCCATGGCCGATCCCACCATGCCAAACAGATAACAAGGCTGAGCAGGGCACGGAGCTGCGTCAGAGACAGCAATATTCATGCTGGAGCACTGCCTTGAGATGGCACTGGCATTGCTCGCAAACCACGTGCTGTTTAACAGGCGTGGGCTGACAACTCTCTGGCTTGGGCAACAGGTACTTAGAGAAGCTTTAAAACGGTGGTTTGTCTCCCTGCTCCAGTTTATTTCATGGATTATGTGCAGGTTTTTAATTTCACAAGCATATTGAGTGGAAAGACAGGTAAGATCAGAAAGGGAGTTCTGAAAAGGAACAGTACCACAGGGATCCCCTAAAGAAACCCATTAGAGACTCTAACTGCAGATAAGTTTTTGAACAATGAACTTTAAGAAATGCTTAATGAGTATTAGATTATACTCAATATACATGTTCCATCTGAAGCCTGAGTAAAATAACTAGATACTGAAATTTATTTTGCTTTGGAAAAAAATGAAAACAAGAACAAACTAAAGACTACTGAATTTATGTTGGTTCTTGTGATAATCCCCTCTGTTTACTTCAAAGCAAGTTACAAGAATATTAAAGCCTCCCAAAGACATGCGTTGGATTGAACAAAATGTAAAAGAAAAGCAGAGGACAAACACAGTTATGCTGATACTCTTCATAGGCATCAGCCTTATGTAAACCACTCTCATCTGACAGAGATTAACAAGGACCAAAGCTCTGTACTATGGTTTAGGGGTCGACAGATGAGTTTCTTGCTTATGATCTATCTTCCAAATAACCACAGTGTGGCAGTGTGTCATTCCAACTGCAAATGTGTGTTTATTTCCCTAGAGGCAGATGACAGCTAATGAAAAAAAAAAAAACAGAAAAGCACATATGGTGGATGACAGGTCCTCTAAAACAACTCTTTTGTTCTACAGTGCTGCTTCCAGTCTACATCACTTGCAATCATAGACACAGCTAGGCTCCCATTCTAGAGTCTCCTGGGGTCCCATTTTGTATGAATGCTTGTGAAAGCAAGGGTGCAACACAGAGTGAGTGATAGGTTATGACAAGAGCTACTGAGGTCTGTGTTTTGGGATAGAGGAAAGGGAATAAAGGCGGCTTCTTCTCTTTTGTAGTGTCCTAGTCCCCCCCACCCCCCCCACCCCCCAAAAAAAATAAAAAAAATCAATCCTAGTGCTAACATTTTATATTCAGTGAAAAGGCTTCTGACAAACCAGTATTTTCTATCAAAAAAAAACCAAGTAAAATATCAGAGCTCCACCCTCAACACCCACGTGTGGCAAAAGTCCTGATCTGTCCCAGTGAATGTTTCTGTACCATTGGAAAACATTTCACAAGGAAAACTTCAATTCTGAAGCAAACATGTAATTGAAGGTCATGGGATAAAACAAGACAATCACATAATGTTTACAAAGTAGTCTAATAAAAAGGTATTTCAGGCAGTAAGACTAACTAGACTGGGGTGTTTTTTTAGGTTTTGTTTTGTGTTCCATCTTAAAATAATAGAAGATCATGAAAGGCTGCAGCAGTTCAATCCCTCACTGTAAAGGTAGCATGAGTTGCCATTAAGCTGTCCTGGGGCCCATCACCAGCACTACTTCATGCATCTCATGGCTTTCAATTGAAATACTGATCAAGTCTGGCCCTACTGAATTTTTACAATTAAAGTTTCAAGGTGACATGCTATGGCATAACATTAAGCATAGATTTCATTTGTCCTTCATTAATAATCAACCTTACAGTCAAATATCCATTAACATGAACTGCATAATAAAATCAACAACAATTTCAAATGAATTCCCATATGAACAAAACACTTCAAATGCTTAATATTTCACATTCCTCTTTCACCAGATACAGTTCAGTAACACTCTAGGTCTTTGAAATCTTCATAATGCTTTTTATCTTTTGAAATGAAACATTTTCCTTAGACTTTCATATCATACTTATTACTTTACATCAGTGCCAAGTCAATTCCCTTTCTGGATTGCATCAGTCCTCTTGTATCTCCTTTACCATTTAGCCAACAAAATCCTTCCTCTGGATCTTCTCTGGGCATGTACTTGTAAAAAACCCAACACTGTTCTAAACGAAATTAACAGAATCAGATACTAAGACACCCTCCTCTGCTTCATAGGCTGGCATGTACAATAAGTAAAAATTCAGAGTTAAAGTACATAAAACAAAATCACAATTGGCTTGCTATGTATAGCTTGACTTGGCAATGCAGGCCTTTTAGTCACCCATTGGTGTACTGAATTATTCTAAAAATAATCCTTCAGCAGTGTAAACTCATGGGTTTTTTTTCCACTGTCCTTTAGATGTGGCTTTTTTTTTTTTTTTTCAAGGAAGGAAAATTTGATCTGGTATGCACATGCAACCTGGTACTATTCTGTTGAGAAACATTAATGTTCAGCTCCAAAGAACAAAACTTTCGGCCATTATCAGTGTTAACAAAGAAGATTTTACCAGTTGTGACTGGAACCTCTCAAGATTTCAGATTTAACTACTTTTCATGGATGTGAACGGTGTGATTGCTCCTGTTCTGCAGGGTAGAGGTGAACTTTGTCATGCTCAAAAATCTGTGCTTTTTGATGTTAACTACCTTCCTATAAAATCCTGTGAATGCAAGATAAGGAGGCTTTTACCTGAGAGCAGCTAAGTCTGATAAGTGAGGTGTTTGATTAAGCTCAGCTAAGATTAGGAGAAAGTTATTGATGCCTTATCTCAAAAGGACTATACAGTTAGACAGCTATCTCAGTAAGAAGCCACCCTTTTTCTCAACATCAGACAAAGCTGGAATATAACCATTTTTAATCCAATTCACTTACAGAATTCAGACAATACTATTCATTTACTATAGTTCAAGTTGCAAAATGTCTAAGGCAGATTAGAGACAATATTTATGACAAGATCCAGAACAGTACATATGGAATTCTCAAGCACTGAATATTTAGACAATAAAGATTTCCTAACACTTCTCCTTCTTGAGATGAAAGCACGTGATTTCTGAAGTACTGCTTCCATTACACGGTATCTCTCTGAACATAATGCAGAGCAATTTCCCAGTACTTTATGAAATCTGTTCCTTTAGGCTGCCATTTACATTCTAGGAATTACAGTCCCATACCAAGCATTTGCATAGAGATCATTAATATTTAAAGTGGGACATAGAACTTAAACAACTGAAAAAAATTAAATTATAAAACACATGCATGCACCCTTCCTTATATGCCTTTTTGCAGTGGAAGGAGCTATGCATCCCCTCTCCCCACTGTTGGTTTTTGCAGGGGTGGTGGTTTTTTACTTTAAGTTTGAAAGTCTCCTGTTGCCTAGACAGCACGAGCAATACCTGGGGAGAAGAGTCTTGTTATGGCAATATTGAAACTGTTGGGAATGGAGAACAGGACAGAGCAAAAGACCCTTAACCCCACCATGTTGGATGACCAAGATTTCTTCCTCACCTCCCTGCAATCCAGGAGTGCCCTACAAAGGAATTAAAGAAGTGGCCTGCACAGCTCCATGCTCAGCACTCCTTCCTTGTCACGTCCCTGCCCCTCCAGCTCCCGTTCAGGGTATCTGCTTGTGGCATCTCTCACACCATGGTGCCTAGTTCTCAAAATAATGCTTATCTAATGAGCAGTTCTCAATTGCAGACTTTAGCGTTTCAGTGGCCTCAGACTTCTAGGGAAGTTGATTTATTTTTGTTGGACTGATGTGAGACCAGTCTTGGACTTTTACTGAACTTGACCTTCTCTCTCTCCTCCTGTAAGTTGCCTGACACATTGTTGTAAGTATACAGAGTTAGTCAAGAAATTGCAATTATCAAAATGCTTGAAACTGGAGATGTAATTTGCACTTGTTCATCACACCATTTCATTTCCATACTGTTGTATTTTTTTCTCATTTTAATTGAGTTACTATGCTGCAAATTAGGGTTACTTAGCATTCCTGCTCTGTAGCTCTTGCTTAAAGCAATCATCTATGAGGTATCCCACCGAAATAGCTAAATTCTTGCTGTAAGGGATATTTAACTTTTCTTGCTAATCCCGACTGTATTAGCTAATTTAACAAAGGTGTAACATAAATTCTGAATTATTTTTCAGATCATGCCTACTTCCAACATACAAAAGTGAATGTTAAAAAAAAAAAAAACAATGTTGGAGCTACCTGTTCTAAATAGACTTTTGAGATTATAATGATGGTGCAAAAATACAGATACGATCTCTGGAAGTTGTGCAGATAAGCAAACTAAACAAAGCTAGGTAATGCTGTATTTATCTAGGAGAAATATGTATGTCCCTGAAATATAAAAAGAAAGTATCGATTTGCTACTGATACAAAGTCTGTTTCCTTCAAGCACTACTGGCTTAAAGCGCTTTCTGGAGTATACTATTGTTGATCATCAAACACAGCACTTTCCTACATCAGCAGCGTAGGAGGTAAGATTATTCCTCTGAGAATTACGGTATTCAAGAGGCAAGTGATAAAATCATTACAAAGTAGACAAGTTATTTAATATTAAATAAAATAGTGCACCAGAGGCTTCTGCACCTACTAATGCTTTTTTATTTCTCAGACTTGTCTCCTACTGGATCAGGCAGAACAGTGTTTTACTTCCATAAATTTTTAATTTGATTTTATCAAAACTGTGGTGAATTCTTCCTACCTCTTTCTGATGCATACTTGAAAACAGCTTGCTGAATTTGTACAGCTGTACTGACAAAAGGAGGCTCAAAACGCCAGATGAAAGCATCTATTTTACCTGTCAGTAAATAAGCTTGTTTTGCCTAGAGCTCATACTTTGGCAAGTCAGGAAATTCAGTTGTTTGCAAATTTAATTCACTGTTTCATTAATTTCATAAGAGATTGTAAGGCTCATATACCAGCAACTTTATGCCTTGAAGTAAGAAAAAAAAAAAAAAAAAATCATGCACAAACCACTTTACCATTACTAAAAATCTGCAATACATCCAGATCATCAGCTTCGCATGTAGCATCAGAGTTGGACGCAGCTGTATACTCCAAGAAATGGTCATTCTGAACAGCGTATTATTAATTCTTCTGCAGTGAACTGCCTGTTTCCAGATATGAAACATTTATATAAAGCAACCGTTCTTCTGGCAGAAACATTGTGGTGACAGTTTCCACTGCAAGAACTACCAGTGACTAAGTTTCCACACAGTGCAGGGTGGCACTAAAGTGCTGTAAAGAATGCAAGAAATTTCTGTACTAACCTGATGAATACAGTTTAGACTTAATTTCTCCATTCATTTTTTTCTAGCTTTGCATGCAAGCAGTAACAGCTTTGGTTAGTATGAAGAGGCTGTTTTGGACTGTCAACATGTATCTAAGGGAGCCTTGAGATAGAGTGGAAGACAAATAGACCAAACATTGATTTATAACAACAGTCAGCCAGAGAAGGCAGAAATGTGAGAACAGTGCAAGTAGAGTGTGAAACAAAAACCTGAACTGTCAGGGAACTGAAAGAACAACCAGATGCTTTCTGCAGTGACATAAATTGAAGTAGAAGTCACCAGGCAGAAATATAAGCAATGCTACCACAACAACACGTAAATAATCTGACTTGCTCTAAAAGAGTTGTTCTGTGGAGCTGAAACCAACTGCTGGTTGCATAAATCACATCCACTCTCAGACACTAACAGGCTAGAACATGCATTCTTCAGAGAATGGGAACTATGAGCAGAGCTGGAGTACTCTGTCCTGCTAGAAATGCAATCTAGAACAAAGCAGTTGTCACATTTAGAGTCTGAAACAGAGCCCATTGATTAGGGAGTAGCTGCTGCAGGTGCTACATTCTCAATTTATTACTGTTAGTGCTTTCTTTCTGCATTAAAAGATGAAGGAATTTGTTATCTAGCAGGGAACATTCAAATGAAAAAAACCCTACAAAAGCAATAACTTTTTACTGTACGTACCATAGCATTACATGATGCATGAATTTGTATTGAATTCCACAGATGACTAATTTTATTGTTCCTGTAAGTCAACAGGCAATCACTAATTAATCATCATTTCAAATAAATGTATTTTTCTGTGTTTCAAAATGTAGAATTGATATAATCTATGCACACGTCACACTGTCATTTAATCTTTTTAACTGAAGTTTACATACAAGCACCTTATGAAGTTTATTCTGAAATAATGGTATTGCTACCGAGTACTGAAGATCAAATCTTTCAAGTATGTGAACACTGATTTTGAAAATATTACCTCCAAAAGCTTAGATCAACACAACACACTTTCAGCGGTCAACATGCAGTAATTAGGCCTACTTAATCTCCCCTACAGTTGTGGTGGGTTCTGAGGTTTTTGGGGTGTGGTGTTTTTTTTTTTTTTAATAGACATTTATCTTTGGAAATGTTTAAGTTTTAATATCTCAAATGCACCTAAAAATATAATCTCAAAGCTCTTTATAAAGGATAGCATACATTGATTAACTTAATTAATTATTACCTGTGTTTTTGTGTGACAAGGCAAAAGCAGAAAAACCCACCTATTTTCCTCAGACAATTCAACATTGGAGAAAGGTGTTGGACTCTGCAGGGAAACGTCTTTTCCCAAAGCAAATACAATTCAGTCAACAAGAGGAAGGAGTAACATAATGCTTGGCTATATCTGTTTCTTTTCCACTTACTTTGTCCAAGCTGTAATGCAAGAAATAAATGATACTTTCCCTATATGACTATTTTTGCCTTAAAAACTACAAATAAATACACAAAGCATTATTGGGAAAAGAGAACATACTGCTGGTTAAGTGTGTTTTAGCACTATAGAACCTTTCTCACCTTGCCAAAAAATATACACTCCATAGAGACATGAAGCAAAATAAGGGGAAAAAAAGATACCACATTGAGGTGTGAGATAAAGGTCAGTAAATCACATGAGCTTTCTTATGTCAAGACTGAGTCTCAGGGTAAATTACTCTGAGTCCCACGTAGCATCTACAGAAAGTTGTTTAGAGATTCAAAACCTGCCCAAACTAGTATGCTGGAAGAGAATGGAAATCAAAACTATGAACTCAATCACTTCTAAGCAGATAAAAGAAATCCAAACAGAAAGATCGAAAATATTCACAAACTGAAAAGAAAAAAGTGCATGCTCATTTTGTCAGTTTCTATAAGCAGCAATTAAATATGCATAAAACTAGTGGAACATTTTACACAAAATTGAAAGTTTTCAGAATAATCATATGGTGTCTCTACCCCACCACCACAAGTCAAAAATAACTCCACTTATTTCTGAGACAGCTTTGCTCTGTTTCTTGTATTCCTTAACTGCTTCAATTCTGTCATCAGGTTTGTTTTGGCAGGTAGTTCCATTTACAACTTTGACAAAAGTTTGTACTGTTTTCTTCCGTTTCTCTTTCTCAAATATGTTGAAAGATTTGCCTTTAAAAAAGGCTTTATGCTAGCACAAAATGGTGATCTTACACTAACGCTCAAAAGGGCTGAAAGGCTAGTACCAGACACATTAACCTTAAATTCAGCACAGGAAAAACAAAACCAAACCAGCAGAAATTCAGTCTTTTTTGTCACTTTCTCTTCATCACCATTTTGCCCATCATTATTTTTTCTGAATCTGTTGGCCAAAAGGGGAATACAAGATTAAACCAACAAGCCAACATACATTTCAAGACAAGACTAGGTAAACAATTGTGTCGATTGATAAATCATAGTTTCAATGTCCACACATATACAATCTGAATCATGAGTGAAGTTTTTGAAAGATCAACCAGGAAACATTGCAGCATTATGACATTTTCTAGGAATGGCTGAGCATCTGAGGTTTCCAGAGACAACAGAACATATGAAGGCTAGGAAGGTATTTAAATATTTTTATAAACATTTCCTTTTTATAAAGGAGCAAGGATAATTTGAAACAATGCAAAGCATAGATTTTCAGCTTCTGTTACTTTTAGAAGCACAAGACAGACCTTGTTCTGTAGAACTCCCAGTCAATATTTGTGACTATGCAAGTGTCAGTATTTAGGATTCCCAGCACTGTGAAAAACACGCATAGTGTATTTTGGTAAGCAGTTAAGTATTTAAGAGAATTGTTGAGAGGCAGGAATTTAGTTCCTGAGAAGTGTGTGAGAGCTTCACGCATTACTCCAAACATATAACTCTACACAAAATGAAAGGGATAGCAATAATTTCTACTTGGTCCTGTTTCTTTTGTTTTCACCTGTTTGACCACTACAGCACACAAGCTATTACTCAACAATTTACAGCAGGAAATAGAAAGTGCCATCAACACCTCTCCTACAACTATTTCTTCTGTTTGGCCATCAAATAAATGACTTAAAATTTCAAAGATCAGTGGATCATGCAATTAAAAGAAGCACCAGATCATACCGCACTGAAAAGTGCTTCAGGGACATGGATGAGCTACTTCACCTCAGCTATGACAGCTGTCTCTGTATATTCTTTTAGTCTATATCAAATATACAATAAATCAGCTCAGTTTAGTCTGAAGTGAATGACTTTATCTACATCAAGGTTTTCCTGCATTTGATACTGGCAGGCAAGCATCAAGCATGGCAGGGGCAATTACCTTAGGTCGACCTGGTAGCTGTGTGTATTAGCTGTAACTCATTTTGCAGAGACATAAAAATCTGGAAGCCAAAGGTCTTTTGGAAAAAAGTAACAGAAAACAGACTTTCCTAAATACTTTTCTTCACACGTTAAGCAAGTTTCAAAGATAGGTATAACTCTGCTAATGGAAAACTAATAACTGTATGCCAATTTACTAAGAAAACACAATCAGTTGTACAGTTTCATTTTTCCTTTGCCTCAGTATCAAAATAATTTTAATGTAACTGAAAAAAATATATGAAGATGTTTTAGACTTTTCCATAAATACTGATAGTTACTACCCAATCCATACTTCATCACAACCTTCAGAAAACTCCTGGCTCTGTTCCATATTCTCTATAACACGTGGTAAGAACCTGTTACATTTCAGCCTTATTAAATATCTACTTATTTTTGATAGAGTAATACACTCTATTATTTCAGTAAATAATCCTTTTGTCTTGCAAATACAACTAATACATTTTTCCTTCATAGCAGGTAAATTAATCACATTTGAAGAAGTGCATTGTAGGTGTTGTTTGGTTTTTTTTTTGGGGGGGTGGGGTGTGAAAGTGGGGGGGTGGGTAGGTAGGGGTCTTTGGATTTTTTTTTTTAATTTAATAACTATTAATAACAGAATTATGACTAAATGATTACAGGAGAAAATTCTGGAGCCTCAGTTTTTATCCCCCAGACGATAAGATCTGCCGCTTCATTGAGAGCTGGAATATTGTTTGTGAACTTGCATAAACTATGAACTTCGCAAGGATAAACAACACGTATAGCAATGAACAGATCTGTAAGTGGAAAGAAGTGGATTTAAAATCTCCCACCTTTCACTCAAGAAAAATGACTTCACAGAAAACCTTATTGTTATTGGTCACAGAGTTCATTATAAAGCAAATGACTTACTCTATGATTTTAATTACTTAGTCTTAACAGACCATTCTGATTAAAAGGCTGATGTTAATTTCACACTTCCGCTTAACAGAAAATTATCATTTTTTTATCAGTTATTAATATATCAATTCTATCAAAACATCGTATTCACAAAGTAAGAAAGGGAAACAGAGAGGATTCATTTTTTAGAGCAGATACAACATTGCTTTGCTTTCCTAAATGCTAGCTTCTTGTAGTAGTTTTTACTTCTGCAGTGATCACAACAAAACTCCATATGCCCCTATGCTGGCAAATGAATTCTTGTATTCCAATTAAAACCCTCAAGTTTATACTTTTATCTGGTCTTACTGTTGTCAGCACCAATTTGTATTCCCATTGTGCATAGCTAATTTCTCTTCATTCTCTTGACTGTAATCAAGGTTGTTCGTGCAGAGCAGTAAGAATAAGATTACAGAGACTTCACTTACAACACTTGGTATCTTAATCCACAGCCACCTTTTCAAAAAAGAATTTAACTACTCAGGGTAGGTGCTTCACAGTTTTTCTAAGGATACTGCAACTTTTTTATTTCTTCCCTTTACTCGCCAAATATGATAACATATTTCACCAAGCAATATTAAGTACTACGCTTCCTATTGTCCCTTCAGCAATTTCCTAACTGCATTTACAAAAATATATTAATGATCTAGCTTTTGATATGTAGATATAATTTCTTTACTGTTCCCTGGTTTTCTTCAGCACTTCTTAAATAAAAATTAATAATTAGCTATTTTGTGAATCTTAGAAATTGCAAATTTGTAAGTTTTCTTCTAATCTCTAAATTATGCCTAGGAACTGACTCAAAACCACCAAGGTGATTCTTAACTACAAAAAGTAAACACTGATTTCAGATTCTCTAAATTTCAGTGTTACTCCCATTTCTTTAAAAGCAAAAAATCAGAAATGCAGCGCATGTTCACATGAAACAGTTTTCTGGGGGGTTTGAAACCACTTCATTATTTTAAATGAAGGAAAGCACCTGGATGAGTGCTAACAATGGAAGAATAATTTTGATTTCAGTTACTCAAACACTAAAAATAAACATTTTGCCCGAAGTCAATTATGTAAGATTACAAATCGACACACATTCAGAACTTCCTAACTGCAGCTAATCAAGGAAATTGGAAAGGTATGGTGCTTCTCAACTGGTGAAATAAAAAAACCTTTAAAACCAGATGGAAGCATAAAATCTTATAATACAACAGTTTTCACCATATTCCAAGTTCACAGACTAACACTTCCAGACAGCAAGAGCAAGTCAGACTCAAACTTTGTTTGAGAAAAAGGAAGCACTTTGGTTAAATGCTTCAGTTATTTTTGTTGCATTAATATACATATTTTCAGTGATCTCAGGAAATAATGTTTTATCTGAGGACTTTTTTTTTTAGCTTGATACACTTGCTTTCAGTCTCTGCCTTGGAGCATTCCTTCCCATTTGTCTTTAAACAGAAAAAACAGCCTGCCTTAGAACCACGCATCCTAATCAGTCACCCATCAGCAAAATTGAAAGTAATAATATGCAATAATAGATATAATCATAACTTCTTTACCATTCTGTAAAGAGTCAAATCTTCTTACCCTTGCTTACTCTCCAGTTAAAATAATTTTCTTATTTTGGTACCAGGCTATTGATCAGACAGCTTATATTTAGAAACCTAAAATTTGGAAAAGTTATTTTAAGCTGAATTCTATTTAACAATGTAAAGTTAAAAAAAGTAATACCCTGTGTCCATACAAACTGCAAGCATCACAACAAACTGCTCATCCTGCTTCATGCCTTGGAAAGGGCATCCTATACCTCTGCATCATGAACTCCTTCACCAGTGCAGCCATGGCTAGCACACTCACATTCCCCACTGCCTGCTTCTTCCATGGACTTATAATTACTACATAGTCACAGACTTTCAGAAACAGCTGTCCAGGGTACCCCAGCTGAATGCATATGGGGCCTACAGGTTAGAAAACATACATTTGGACATCTTCAGTGTAAGAAATCAATATTTAGCAGCAATAATATTTTAGCAGCAAGCAGCCTAACCAATATGATATTACAAAGAGTATGGCATTACATCTGAGATCACTGCCATTTAAGAAAGAAAATGGCGATGCTCAGCTCTTTCAGATGTTTTCCAGGCATTTACTTTTAGGAGAAAGCTACAGATCTGGTACAAGTCTAGTCTAAGCTCCAGAAGTGATATGAGTCAAGCTGTGCTACCATCTTTAGCTCGCTATCAGGTTGCTAATGGAGGGCCGTTTGTAGATCACCCTCAAGAAGCAACCGGCTCACCCTTCACATGGTAAAGAAAGCAAGGCTCCTAACTCGACAGTTCAGGCAGCAACTGTCATAAATTAATTGGAATTCCCTTGGTGTCTTAATTGCAAACACTTTTGTGAACTACAGCCTCCGCAGGTAAATGTACTAAGACCAGCTTAGCATTGTGTGAAGGCTTTGGTTCTCCTCACGTGCACAGAGAACTTACAGCACACTTCACCTTTGGCACGAATTCACCTTTTATTTACTGCTTCTAATGAAAACTATGAAAACTTAAAACAGTTAATTGCAAAACCTTACATATTTAAAACATGTAAAATAATTGTTTTAAATAGCACCTTTTTCTTTTAATTTTAGCAAGAAAAAGAGGCTTTTCAGTTTCCTCCTGTATAAGCACATAGTTAATTCTAAAAAAGAATTAGATTTATCTTGGGGAGAAAATCTTTTTAAATATAATAGTAATGTATCAATAAATCCTCAGTAAAACCTCAACAGTCCCAACTCTAGTTTCAGATAAAGGAATATAAACAAGTCAAGTAACTTCACTAAAGTCAATTGGATAAAAATAAAAACAGAAGCACATTCAAAGTCTTTCCAATCAGTCTCTGTATTAAGATTACCATTAGTATAACAGATCCCTCACCTCTTCTTTACAGGATTTTCTAAAAAAAAGATTAATCTTATTCTTACTGACATTCTTATGTAATACTGAAAACAAATGTTAAGATCAAAAATGTATTAGAAGACATTCAGCACTTTAGAGCCAGCTGTTTAGCCAGCTTCTCCACTTAAGTCTTCCTGTAGAGCCAAAGCTCTGTTCTGATGAATCAGGCAGACTCAACTTCAGGAAATGTACTGTATTCAAAACATATTTTGGACATAGATGTATAGGAAGTAAAGTTACTTTAGTGAACTCTCCTTTTACTGGTGATTTTTTTTTTTTTAAGTGGAAACCTGTTTACAAGTCAATAGATATCAGCAACAGATTTAAATTCAATAATCAAATTGTAAGCAAGATTAATTTACTTTTGACTTCTATGGGCCTTTTGGACTCGGGTCTCGCTTCTGCTGGAAGCCAGTTGCCAAGACTATTACAACTTAGACAACTGAGAAGCAAGCCTCAAGTTTCTTAATTACTAGGATCAATTTAATGAACTTACTCTCATTAAGCTTTATGAGCCGTGCCATCTATAGGAGTGTGTGAAAGTTCACAACAGTAACACAGTGATGTCACGAGGCAATTAACAGCACTGATGAGACATTTTGTAAGAAGAGGAATAGCAAGGCAAATGTTTTGTGAAGAACAGCATTATTACACAAAATTAAAACCACTTAATTGAAAGAATCAAGTAAAGATAATTTTAGTCCCAACAAGTTATCAACAAAGTATATTCTCATCTGAAAGCAGACAAGCATGCACTACAACCCTCATGTTAGATGGCACTCCACACCACTCCTTGGGTGAGAAATTGCATAACAAATTTCCCCCGTACCTTAATCTACTCATTAGTGGAACCAAGCTACTAGTCTTCGGATATCAAAAGAAAATCACTACTCATGTGAAACTGATACTAACAGAACATGATTTAAGAAAACACCACGATACAATGCCATTCACAAGTACTTTTTAATTTAAAATATGCAACTGCAGGAAAATCACAAAGTACCACTTCTAGAACAAACCCTACTTCTCACAATTAATCAAATTTACACCAGGAAAAACCAGCATCAAAAGAGATTACAACTACTACAATTACACAAGACATTTTTTTTTTCCTCTTTATCACAAAAGTTATAACATCCAAGAACCTCTAAGCTCCAGATAGCTAGATTTGATATACCAGAGGAACTGTCAGCTTCCCAAAAACATTTCAAATAACCTATCATTTCCAGTAGAAATAATACTGTCCTACCCTTCTAGGAAAAAAAAAAAAAAAACAAACAAACCACAAAACTAAACAAAAAACCAATCCCCCCAAAAAACATCATAAGTATATTACTGCTTTAAAGGCAAACAAAGATTATTTAGAACTTACCTGTTCTATGAAGGCAGTAGTGAGGCTACCCAACATACTCTCATACCCTGCCTGGAAAAAGGACAACCCCCCTGTAACCCCCTCCTAGCACAGCTTTATAGATTGGAGTGCAGCTATATTAATCCACCCCATCTGTGAGTCTGGCTTCAGCTGAAACATAAAACCAATTAATACATATATGCACTGGGTTTACCAGGCAAGGTTTTGGTAGTGGGGAGCTGCAGGGTGGCTCCTGTGGGGAGAAGTTAGGGCTGCCCTGAGCTGGACACGGTGTGTTCCAGCTGGTTCTGTAATGGACCTGTCACAGCTGAGCCAATTAGCAAAGCCAGTGGTGCGGCTGGGAAAATGTGTTTAAGAAAAATGAAAGAGTGCTCAGGGAGTGCGGGACCAGTTTGGAAGGGGAGTGTGAGTGCTGGAGCAGAGAGGCCTCTGCAGCTTGTACAGGGGTTGTTGTAGCACAGGGTTCCCTTGCAGTCGGGGGGAAGAGCCGGGACCCATGCTGCAGGCTCTGTGGGGTCCTGTGCCAGAGCAAGTGGCCGTTCCTGGGGAGCCCACGGTGGAGTGGGTTTATCCTGAAGGACTGCAGTGCATAGAAGGACACATGCTGGAGCAGGGGAAAAGTGTGAGAAGGGAGAAGTGGCTGAGAGTAGCTGTTACAGGGTGATTGCAGCCCTTGTTTGCCGCTCCCCTGTGGCACTTGATGGGGATCTGAGCAGTTGAGAGTGAAGGGCAGAAGCTGAGCCGGGGAAAAGGATGGGGGAGGTGTCTTTAGTTTTGCCTCTGTTTCTCATCATCCAAACCTAATTCAATTAGTAACAAATAAAACATTATCCTGTGTTGCCTGTGAAGATAACTGTAAACAATCTCTCTGTCTTCAGCTTGACCTGCAAGCTTTTTCTATCCTGCTTAGGTAGGGGAGGTAAAAGCATCTGGGTGGGCATCTGGCAGTCTGCCAAGGTCACCTCATCATAATATATAATTAATTACGTACCAAGGCACAAGTGCAAAATTTTTCTCTGAATTGTATGTGATATGCTGAATACATTGTGGCTTATATATGTAGCTAATGGGTATGCTCACCATAAACTCAAGAAGAAAATAGGCAACTGTTCTAATAATGTGACTATTTAGCATTTGCAGGAGCAATTACTATGCGGAAGCTATTCATAAACCCCATCTATTCCATTTCCTTGAAAAGCTGTTTATTATTACTTACGAAGTTTTAAGGTTGTTTTGCTGGTTTTTTTCCCCTGCCAGGAAGAGGGTTTAGATGGAAAAAAAGTACTTTTTACAACTTCTACCTCTAAATAATGCTTGATATTAGTATTTGGATGCTTAAGGCTTGCTATTCTCTTAACTAAGACATAACAGCTATTCTATCCTATATTGCTTTTTGAGAGCTTATGGTATGAGTGTATTCATACTGATTAGGTTGAACACAGGAGGAAGAAGAGGTAAGTGTTCTCTTTAGTATGAATACAAGACAATGAGTGGGTGGTGGAGAATAAATCTTTAAATTAGCTACCCTTGGGGAAGAAAGAGAAATACAGCAGCATTTTTTTAATTTGTCCAACACAAGGTATAGACAAATGTTTGATGCTGTTAGTGAAACGGCGCTAATTCCCTACAGAAGAGTGTTATTTGTAGCTTTGATCAGTACACAAATATTCAGGTATTAAATACTGACAATAGAAAATGGACGTGACAAGTTCTACTTTCAGTGTTTAAATATGTAAAGTTAAATAATTTCAAATAAAATGTGTTTTCTAACTTTACAGATAACTACTCATTAGCTACTCAAATACATTTGGAGAGTATAGCATCTTCTCCCTTCTCCATGAAACATTCTATAGGTGTGTTGGGTTCCAGTAGGGTTTTAAAAATATTATTTTAAAATGCAAATCTAATTTGTTTGTTATTTTGAGCTTTTGCTGGATGTATGGGTGGAATTGAGGTAACCATATCCATTCATATTTTTTGCTTTAATATTAAAGTAACTATGGGAAAAAAAAAACCAACCAAATGAAACCCTGGACCATAGAGGTCTGTCCCAGACTGCTTACGTGGTGAGACTACTGTGGCTCAAAGAAAACACCCTTTTAGATGATGATACAAGTTGAAATGGTACATTCATTTTAAAGGTTTAATGTCATAATTACTATGATAATCGCATTTTCTCTGGTAAAAACACAAAAATGGCTGGGTGCAGCACTTGAGATTAACACTAACAGCATATTATTTCAAACAAGTAGGTAACATTAATGGAGTCTGTCTCCAGCTAAAATTCTTCATGCTGCGCATTTCACCACGGCAAGCTCAGCTTGAAAGTATGGATAGGCTCAAAGGCATTTTGTATACTTCTTCCAGAACTGTATATGAGAACTGGAAGGAGATTAAATTTGTGTTACTATTTGTTACACATTTGAACAAAATCTCTGGGTCTCTGATGTCAGAGCAAAAGGCGGTTTCTGGTGTTTCATCTTTGATGTCGATGTGTTACAGTGGTAATTAATGAGTCAAAACATGCAAGTAAAAATAAAATACAGGTTGGGATACCTACACTTCTTGGGTGAAATCCTGTAGCTCCTCAAAGTTGGTGGGATTTCTGCCTATGGGTCAGTGAAGCTATGAATCCTGTGATTTTTATTCCGTGTGTGTGTATCTATGTAAAATGAAGAAATACTATGGACTGTTTTCTTCCCTCTGGCTGTGCTCCTAAGGATATTAGGTGTATGTATATTCACAACTAATATGTACATGATACAGGGATATGGGGTCAATATGGAAGTGGAAATATGAACGTAGCCACATCTTCTCTACTAATGCTGGGATGTCGGCAGGCCAATACTAGAGGAGGTCTGTGAAGCTGGTATTCGTAACATCCTGCAAGAAACAGTGGCAGAAAACTGCCATCTCTAATTTGAAATGAAATAGAAGATGATGTTTTTCCCTGTAGTGAAAGAAGGCCGGAAAACTAAAGGCTATCAATAGATGTATGTACACTTTTCCTTTTATACATACTTGTAAAAATAGTATCTAAAAATCATTGCATACACTAGAACTTCTGTACTAGTCAGAGGTACTCTGAGTCCATCCTTTCAGCTGTGACGTTATTCTTGGTTTGTATGAAAATCCCCTGCCTCTAATAAAAAATAATTATCTCACATTATTTAATGAGTCATGCCAATCCTGCTAATTGTCTTAGCAAAAGGTTAGCACAGTGATTTATTTCTACTCTTTTACTACTGCTCTGAAACTCAGGTGTATTGCAAGAATTTTATGACAGAAATGCTTCTTTCTGAAAATAATTTGTGTGTGTATATCTAGATATGTACATTCTGAAATTGTCAGAATTATAACAAAGGACAACCTTTCTAAAGGCTTGATGGGTTTATGCACAGCTGCACTTCCCACCTTACTTGCAGATGTCACACTGCCTCGTAGGAATTTCTACATCATGATTGATGAAATGATTTTTTGTGTGAAGAAAAAATCCTGTTATTTGTTGTTGCTCAAATATAATTAAAACATAAAATGAAAGGTTAGCAGATACTGCTTGTTTGTTTGCATATGTTAAGTAGTACTCAATTTCACAAAAAACACTTTAAATCAAATATAAAAATGTCCTAGCAAAAAATTATTTTCAGGACTGCTAATATAATTATAAAAGTTCTAAGACTCACATCCTCACCTAGAACTGTAAGTCCTTAAAAGTATGGAATTATAATTTGTAAGAAAAGTACTTACAACTCTTTCTTAAGAATTAAATTTTTTTTACCTTTTTTTTTGTTTGTTTGATGTTGAGCACAACTTTTACTGAGAATGTGAACAAAACCTTCACAGTACTACATCCTCATTGTTTAAGATTTGTGCCAGGAATGGTGAAAGAAATGATGACTATGGAGTGAAAATGTAGTTAGGATGACAGAAAACAGCACTGGAGAAATACTAGTAATAAGATTTAGATAAAAAGCTTCAGTAAAATTACTGGGGACAAAACTGACAAGTCCTAGATTTTAAAACAGGTTATGTGGAGGTAGATGAAATGGCTCTGAACTTACTTGTGTATCGACACCTTGTTATTCATTTATGTATGGAGCCTTTAGTAACATAAACATTTAAAACAGTAAAATGGCTATGGGTAAATGTTGCCTACTCAACTGATATGTTAACCAGCTGATATTGAAGGTATGAAGAAAAACATGTAGAACTTCAAGACCAGGTTTCAGAGAAAATATATTGTATAAATAGGTTGTTTTCCATTCCTCCCATTCTTTCAGGATGGTCTCTTAGGAATACAAATTGGGTTTTGAGATATATAATGGTGCCTTAGACTTTAGAACATCCTGAAGTCATTAGGACAAGTAAATTAAATGGGTGGAGAGACAATATTCTTTTAAGAAAAAAAAAAAATCTTTTTTTGTTACAGGAAAACCACCTTTTATCTAACGTTTTATGATAGTTTACATGGACTTAAGCATAAAAAAAGTTAAGACTGTAGTAGAATTAGTGAGGAGAATATTAACAGCTACAGAAAACATATATCACATTATATAGATTTTAGAGACATAAAGTACAAAAAAAGCTTTTTGGGGTGTTGGGTGTGTCCTGCTCAAATGTTAAACAGAAAGGATCTAGAAACTTTGAAGATGATTAGTCTAGGAAGATCAACCATAGGGTGTTGTTTTGTTTTGTGTGTGTGTGTAGTTTGTTTTTTCTTTTAGTTATTTCTGTCTATCTATGAAACTTTTCTGATAAATGGTCCAACAATGGATAATAAGTGGACCCCTCACTTCAAGAGGGACACAGAGGTGCTGGAACGTGCCCAGAGAAGGGCAGTGAGGCTGATGAAGGGTCTAGAGCACAAGTCTTATGAGGAGTGGCTGAGGGATCTGGGGTTATTTAATCTGGAGAAGACTCAGGGGGGATTGTAATACTCTGCAACTACCTGAAAGGAGTTGCAGGCAGGTGGGGGTAGGTCTCTTCTCCCAGGTAACAGAACAGGACAAGAGGAAATGGCTTTGAGTTGAACCAGGGAAAGTTTAGATTGGATATTATGAAAAATTTCTACTTGGAAAGTGTGGTCAAACATTGGAACAGGCTACACAGAGAAGTGGTGGAATCACCATCCCTGGGGGTGTATGAAAAACACATAGATACAGTACCTAGAGACTTACTTTAGTGGTGGATATGGCAGTGCTAGGTTAATGGTGAGACTTCATGATCTCAACAGTGTTTTCCAACCTAAATGTTTCTATGATTCCATGAAAACTAGTTACTCAGTGCTCTGTTGCTGTTCCACAACACAGGGGACAGAACTATCAGAAGTTGAATTCATTTTTGATCCCTTATGTGTCTGTCACTACCTTATGGGAATAAAATCTTCCAATAAGATAAAAAAGGAAAAGTAAACTGCATCAGAAAGGGGACTATCCAAGAAAACACACAAAAAAAGTTAATCTGAGAACAATGAATGACAAATCAATACTAACCTTGCATTGTACTCTTTATGTTTGATTTTACTAAGAAAATGGCATGGAACACTGTAAAGGATTGGCTTTAAGTAGGTACTTGAACCATATTTCTACATTTTGTTATTAGTGACTCAAAATCATGAAAAATATTTAAGTATAAAGAAGGCTGCTGCTATTACTTTTTGCCTTCATTTTGAGAAGAATTTTTCATTTTTTCCTTTGGTCTATTTCTTATCTCTTTTTTTACTTTTAGCTCCCTTTCCACAAGAACATAAATAATACTTCTCACAGAAGTATAATAATGTTTATTTCTGTGAAAAATTGTTAATAAACTAATTAAATATTTACAATGGAAAAATCTATACTCAGATGAGATCCATTTTTCTTTTCTGAAATGGTTTTGTTATTTGTATTGTAGTGGAACAAACATAACTCAGAGAATGGGTTTTCAAGTATAAAGAAAATAGGATCATTGGTTTTGAATCACACCTTTCAAAATCTTTCCCCATCATAGATGGCTATACTAGTTCAAAACAAAAATTTATTTTCTGGTTTATGAGCTATATTAGCCATTATGGCAGCAAATAAAAAAAAGTCCATTAAATTCACAAGAAGGTTTGTCTTTTTACATTTCCAGAGAAGTTTTGCAGGCTTTCATATTTAGGTTACTCTTTGCACTGTCACCTGAACTTTTCCAGGTCACTCTCAGCTAAAACATCAAATCTTTCAACATTAATTCATTAATTACTAGCATGCCTGTGGCATAACCTCCTTTCCAGTATGTTGCTGTTATTGTCCTGCCCTTTGTATTGACCATCCTTCTTTGTATTTGTTTCCTCAGCATAATTCTTTGCCTTACTATGCATTTCTTCTTCGAAATTATTTATAATGTAAATCAGCCAATACATTTGAAAACAGGTTAGGAACCTGATCTTTTGTGCACATGCATTTATATCTCTAATTCCCAATGTCTTGTCATTCATATTTGCCCTCTGCCACTGAGATCCAATAAAGTTCTGCATCTTGGAGTTGCTCATAAATTGTAACTTAGTGATCTTGCTGATTAGGCATTCGTACTTTTAGATTGATTTAGATAGATTAGTCTTCTGAATATTTTCACTGTGTATATATAAGGTGATTCATTAAATGCCTTTGTAAATTGCAGCTGGGGATTTCCCACTCAATGTTTTTCTAAAGAAGAATTTATAAAATGTCTTGCAGTGATTTCCCTTTGATAAATATATCCAGATGATCCGTAATCAAATAAAAACCCTCCATAGGTTTTCTAACTATAGCATCTGATAAATCTTTCTTCTTCTTTTTGCATCTGAACTCAAAATTTTCATCTGGTCCTTTTATATATAAAAAGGAATGTTCTCCTTATTTTTCCTCACAATTTCTGCGGTGAAATTTTATAGCTCCTCTTACTTGTATCTGGACCTTGGAATAAAATTTGCATTGTGAATTTCTATAGTAATGCAAACTTCCATCGATTCTTGAAAGGTCAAAGTGATTGGGCTAGGAGATCTAGATTAAAAAGACAAGGTAGTTCTGACACCTTATTTTCCTTATAATAGGATATGCATTTTCTTTAGGCAGCAAAACCCCCACACCTTGTTCTGAGGCACTACTGTTAGAAATGACTTCTATTTCCCCTTCACACTAACGTGGTAACATGGCCTTTTGTTATAGTTGTTCCCAGTTGCTTGAAGCCTTGCTACTGCCAGCATTCCCCAGCCTTCTTGATGGTGGCCTGGTAATGCGAAGCATCTTGCAAATGATTGCATTTTTTACTCTTTGCTGCTTGTTCATCATCCTTGTCCAAAATGCCTGACCTCATGCAGGAAGATCTCCTGACATCTACTGAACTAAAAGAACAGAGTAACGTTCCAGTGGTGATTTTGCTCAGTGCACTACTGACTTTGTGCTATCAACTATAAATAACAATCCTGTGTTTATGATGAACAATTTATGACAGGTAACACAGCAGTCATATTAATCTGCCAATCCAACAGTCTGTTGAAAAATGGATTGTAAAGTTGATAAACTTGTGTAACAGTGACTGTTACCAGACTGGACATATTTTTCTTACCTCTATAGATAATATAAATGTGCTCTGCACATAATGTAAACGTAAAAAATGTAAAGCTAAAAATCAATAAAAAATAAGAGAAAGGAAAAGGCAGTTAAAATGTATTGTAACGGGAAGCCAACTATCCATTGGGTCTTTTATTGCTTATCTGGGTTCACTTGCCTTGAACACAGAGCTGGACCAGAAAACCTATAGATGTTCCTTCCAAACTTAATTATTCTATAATTCTACTCAAAACTCATAACCTTCATTTTGAAGATGGCAGAAAAAGTATTACTAAAACATCAAAGAAAACTTACAACCAGAACACTGCTGACTGCACCATTCTTTTTTCCCTTATTATTAAAATATACTGATACTAGTAATATTAACTCATCCCAAGTGAAGAGAGAGAAAAGCGCATAGAATTACCTACATAATTCCTTTTTTCTCAGAGTTCCTCATATTTCAAAATAATACATTCTTCCCTTCAAGACCTTTCAAACCATTTTTATCACAGCTCAAATGTTCTACACAAACAACTCTAATTTTCACCCTGGAAATAATAACTTTGACTGTTCTTTCTTTTTTCCTAGTCTGTTTAAAATTTAAAAACCAAAACCAAGCACCACCCCCTAAAAACCACCAACAACAAAGAAACAAAAAAACACAGGCAAATTTTAATACAGGTGAAAATGAACATTTACAGCGACAGTTTGAACTTCAATGTTTCTATTTAGACTGTTTCCTTACTAATTTTGTAATCTAAAAGATTATCTTTTATTTTCCCTTGGAAGACAGCTATTTACAAGAACTATTCTACACTGTGAAGTAGAAAGGCAAGCTCTTTTACTCATATACATTGCAGTCTCATCAATGGGTGTATTCACAGATGCAGGTGTTAGCCTGCAATACCACACAGCTGGAAGTACTGAACATTAATCTCATTTTTATTACATCTATATAATAACCTTCTAGTTACTTAATTGATAGGTCTTATCCTGCAAACTGTGAGGGCATGGAGCATCGTATCAAATTGGAGTGAATACATGTGTACACGTGTCATAATTTGCCAAATATTTGTTAAGTCACGTTATAATTGTCCAGAAAGAAATTCACTTAATGCAGAGACTCCAATAATAACAGCAGTAACACTTGATAATTATAGAAAGGTCACTCATAACAGCAAGTTTTAAATTAAACTTACAACATTCCTTCCTGAAGAACATGCTATCTGGAAAAAAGAACCCAAACCAAACAAACAAAACCCAAACAAACCCAAAACACAATAGAAAGATGGGAAGGGGAACTGGAAGAATCACCACACTAAACCACCGAGAGACCTTTACAAGAAGAGGAGATACCTGGTTTCACTTAGCGTAAGCCATACATCTACTCCATCAATCATGCTTTGTCTCTAATATTTATACTGAATTTCATTTTAAAAAAAAAGTAAAAAGTATTCCCAATCAGAGATGACAATCTCTTTTAAAAAAAATCTGATTATAATCAGTACCTCTGCCTGTTTACACTTTCTAATCAGTACTAATTCTCTGATGGTGCTAAACTTTAATTTGACCATCCCTGCTGCTGTTGTATCATCAGCACAACTGAAGTTATCCATTCAGTTTGGGAATCAGGTAACTAACACGGGACAAATAAGAAAAATAATTAGTATCTGTTATCTATTCTGTGTAATTCCCTGGATGAATATCTGAACTCAATTGTGAGTATAATTATTTTATTTTTTCCAATATGGTCTTGTATTTCCAAAATCAAGTGTGTCCTTAAAAGGTAGCTCCACAGCACCTCAAGGTTTCTGGTTAAAAATCTGTATGACAGTTTTAGGAAAAAATGTTTCTTACTCTCTTTAAGCTGATCATTTTTGCAGTTGAATAGTATCATTGCAAAAGTCATTCCAGTTTGCTAGACAAGGAACGTCAGAGAAAATTTAATCCTTTGGTAGACAGATACCTCACTCTTCTCATTCATTCTAATGTCCTTTTGTCCTTTACAAAATATCTGACAGTGTATGTATAACCATGATTTTTCTCATGCCCAGCTTTTCCAGTACATTTATTTTCACTGAGCTAGCACCAATGTCCATTTCTATTGCAAATTCAGCCAGTATTACCTGTCTGTTTTCAAGTACAAAACATTCAAATCCAAACTGAGTTTCATCAAAACTGCCCTATGCAGTCCTTGTCCTCCTGGACTCCTTTACATACAATTATGTGCTTTTTCCTTTCACTGAATAGTATGACAATGCTTAATTCATGTCCACTAATTCAGCTTCAAAACAATAAACTGAGTGAAATGACTTTAATATTGAATTTCTTAAGCCAAATTCTCCTGAGAAACAGCTTTTTCTGCTTTTGGAGTCTATTTCTGTTCCATTCTAGAAAAAGGATAAACCTATTCTTAAAGCACTGCTCAGATAAATTCTGACATATTTTACCCATCACTGATCAAGCACTTCATCTAATTATCTCTCTAATGAACTACTCAATTGCAAAGCTACAGGTATGCTGCATCTTTTCTCTGAACTCCTCAGTAGGAAACTTTTACAAAAATATACCTTACAAATAACAAAATTACTTCTTTTTTCCCCCCTTTTAATATCTATAGGGATGGGGGCCTACCAATGTGTATTGCTGCAGGTTGGGATGACCCTCTCTCCTCTTACAGAACCCCCTGTATGTATAGTAACTGTTCTCAGATATCCAGCTGTATGACTCAACGGCCTCTTCTGCAAAAAGGGGGCAGATACAGAAGCTATAAATTGGATCAGAGTAGGTAAGATAAAGAGCAGTATTCTTCCCTTGCTGTTGAACTGGGGCAATGAAATGTTACGTGTGCTCATTCCAAGTTGGCATTTTATGTGCTTTGTGTATAGCTCTGCAAAGGACTTGATTTCTCAGCTTCTTCAGTAATTACTTCTTTTTGTTGAAACTTTATACCAATCCATTAGATCAGTGACAATAAAGGCTAGAGATAAAATGTCTAAACTTCACACTTCAATGGAAGCCCATTAAACTGTAGCACACCAGTAAACTTTACCATTTCATGCAAATCATGCCTTGCAAAATACATCTGGCTTGCACAGTCATCAGATTACCCAGCGAGTTCTGATGGGTTGTTAGCTGACCTGCAAGGAGCCAGCTAAGCTGTCCTCTGCACATCTGTCTTGATGTGTCTGCCAAACTACATTATCCATCTGGCTGTGCAGACTTCTCTGTGTATACTGTTTGACACACAAAGGCAACAGGTCTTTCACAGAACAGCTACAGTCAAACAAGTTTTTTTTTATGAGAAAAAATAAAATTGTGAACATCACCAGTTGCTATGAAAGTTGAAGAGTACTCAATTTCTGAGGAGCAGGCTACTATTTAAAATTCTGAACATGAATTTCAGAGTCTGACTTCTGACTTTTTTTTTTAATACCTTATTTTATAGAGTACTAATAGAAAAAAAATAGCCAAAACATCAGAATGTAGGAATATTATTTAGGTGATTAATGCCATGGAACACTGCGAAAAGCCACTCAAAGGCAGCTATAAAGCACACGACATGCTTAACAAGAAGCCACAGGCAAGCTTTAAGTGTAAATCCCCTAAGCCTATTGATCCTGCTTCTGAAAAAAAATGAAGCTCTTCTGTGACTCAGAAGGGTGACAATATACAGTAAGCGCAAACGGCAGGCAATGTATGCTTCAGGAAACTAATCACGTAACCTTCTTCATTATTTGAAAAATCACCTCTGTCAATACTCAAGCCGTATCTTCACTGACTGCTGCTGTTTAAGATGCTGTCAATCTTCTCATATGATTTTGTGAACCAAATAAATTCCAAGTCATTTAAAGGTGTTATTATCTCTGCTGATAACATTACCCCATTCAGGAGTTGCAGAAATAGGAAAATAAAACTTATTTCAATCCTTTTGTTCTGGCAGTTTCTCAGTCTTCCAACACAAAGACAGAGGGTTTCAACCTAGAATTCAAGACTGAGTAAGTATTTAAACATATTTTCATAGACGTATCTATATCTGCTCACAGCATTCAACCAGGAATATATTTCTTATATATATCAAAGAAAAGGTAATTTATTTTTTCTTTATAGATGCAATTAGCTTTGAAAGCAGGCATTTCATTCATGCAGATTATCTGACATTCTAGAACAAACTGTTTTGTTAATTTTTCTGTAGATTTTACCCCTTGGGTTTATACACATTTCCCAGAAGAATGTAAATTCTCCTCCCTAAAGTGATTGTTATTACACATGTCAGAGATTACTATTGCTTTACATGGTCTGGTATACCACTCAAACCACAAAGTCCTAAAAAAATGTATTGTTGATTCTGATTTGATTAAAAGTGTGTTAAAAAACTTCTCCCTTTGTGAGAAAAGTTTTAGCAAAAGCTTTTTTCCCACACATACAATGCTGGTTTTATTTTTCAGAACTTGAGCAATGAAAAATGCTTATAAAAACTGAGGCTCAAATTCCCGTGTTAACAGCAATTTCAATTTTTATTCTGGTTCAGATAGCAAGCTATCAGCAATAATCTAGATTCCTAAGTGGCTGTTTCAGAAAAGAAGATTTTTAGTTTATGGAGGAAATCTAGGGAAGAGATTATAAATACATTCTGGCCTTTGAATAAAAGCAACAATTATCTTGTGTTGTCATAACAGCAAGGAAGCAATGAAATGTGATTTTGATAATAATAAAATATCCTCAGCTATCTAACTCTCAGAGAAAATAATCTGCCCTTGTGTTTCACATTGTTAATTCTGTGTGTCAAAGTCAAGATGGGTGTAGAAAATAGAAGAAAAAAAATAATCTCTGCCCTTTCATGTCTCCTACCTACACTACCTACAATGAGTACACACACACGGGGGGGAGGGGGGGGAATGTAAAAAAAAAATAATTGTAGTAGTAATGAAATATTTGTTCTGTCAGGCATACTGTGAATAACTATTTGAATATCCAGCAAAGATATTGGGCAATAAATTATTCCCACTTACTGTCCTGGAATGAAAAGAGAATCATAAAAATAAGGAGAGGAAAAATTTGAGATAATGATTTATCTGTTTCTTGACTCCAGGTGCAATCAATGACTGGCAAGCAATGATATAAAATATGCGTAAAACAACACAACTAAAATTATTGTTCGTCTTGTTGCTGCATGTTCTTTTTTACCTTACATTAATTTTAACGATAATTTAAATTTAAAATACAGAAAAACGATCTGCTTGCTACAGTGGAAAGATACAAGTTCAGTTGCAGGAATGGAAAGAAACTGCAGTCTGCAAAAGGAACAAGTTGAATGCATGGGTTTTGCACACTGAGAAAAATGGATGGACCCAGAATCAAATCTCTCAGGCAGAGGATGCTGTCATCAGAGATTGGTGGGAAACCAGGCTACAGTAACATCATCATGTTTCCGGAAGGTGGAAGATTATCATAGAAAACGCCAAGCGGCAATCTTCTATGACACCTCACTATTCTCTGGAGCCGGAATTGCATCACAGAATCACAGAATTATAGAATTGTTTAGGCTGGAAAAGACATATAACATCATTGAGTCCAACTGTTAACCAAATGCTGCCAAGCCCACTGCTAAACCATGTTTTTAGCACCCCATCTACATGTCTTTTAAATGTCTTTTAAATACTTCCAGGAATGGTGACTTCCCTGGGCAGCCTGTTCCAATGCTTGACAACCCTTTCAGTGAACTAATTTTCCCTAATATCCAATCTACACCTTCCCTGGTGCAACTTGCCATTTCCTCTTGTCCTCTCAGTTGTTATTTGGGAGAAGAGACCAACCCCCACCTTGCTACAGACTCCTTTCAGGTAATTGTATCATCCTTCACTGGAAGATCTGATTTGCAGTAGTCAGATGCATAGACACAAAATTCAATTAGTAATTTCAGCCTATTCTGCCAAGGCACCAGCCGCCTGCTTCAATGGATCTCATACAGCCTGCGTTCACCTGCACTGCTGGTAATAACAAAGTGCTAATGCTCGAAATACAGAAATCCAAAATGCAAAAGCAAGGGATGAGAAATGTTCAACAGCACAAGAAAGCTGAAAATCTTGGAGACACCTTTTAGTATTGGGTCTGGTGGAGCCCCCCAGCAGCCCTCACAGCGCGGCGCTTGTACTGGTGGCCAGGAAGGGGGTGATAACACACCAGCGTTTTGGCTGCTGCTGAGCAGCACCCGCACGGCACCAAGGCCGTCTCGCCAGCCCCCCCCCGCCACACATCTCCAGGCTGGGGTTGGGCACGATCTCAGGAGGAGACATAGTCAGGACAGCCGACCCAGAATGACCAAGGGGATATTCCATACCATACGACATCTGCTGAGATGTAAAGGCTAAGAGAAAGGAGGAGGAAGTTGAGGCATACTTTATTTACTATGTTTGTCTTCTGCAGCAACCACTGCATGTACTGAAGCCCTGCTTCCCATAAAGTGGCTGAATATCACCTGCTGATGGGAAGTAGAGAAAAGTTTCTTGTTTTCCTTTGCTTTCGCATGTGCAACTTTTGCTATTGCTTTATTAAACTGCCTATCTTGACCCATAAGGTTTGTTTTGGTTTTTGGGTTTTTTTTTTTTTTCATCTTATTTTCTCCCCCCGCTATTCTGCTGAGGAGGGGAGTGATAAAGTGTCTTGGTGTGCACCTGGCATCCAATGAAGGTCAACCCACCACACTTTCCCATCCTTTTCATTTTACATGTGAATAAAATATGTAGACTTTTTTCCAACATTTCCTCATTTGTATATTTCTCATATGATCATACTGTTGATAAGTTAAGCATGTAAAATGGGGTTACAATGCCCTTGGGCAAATGAAGACCTTCCTTCACCACCACCACGCTGTCTCCTCCAGACTGGAACATAACAACTGTTTGCATGACAGAAAACATCACGTAAAATAAATGCCAGAGAAATTGTAGGTAACTACTAAAGATGGTGGCTAAGAAATAATTACATAGCAATCTTAACCTAATTTCAAGCCTACTATTTTTGACTGGTTTGCAATAACTGATTTATTTTTTTTTTTTAGCAAAGCAGCAAATTACACCAGAAGATACACTGCAAATAGAATATAACTCTTACAAAACTTTAAAGTTTGACATTTAATAGGCACTATCACAAATTCTGAGTGCAAGGATGCTTTTAGAGATTTATTCAAAAAGATAATAACAAACACTCATGAATTTCCTTCAAAATTTAAATGAAAACTCACAGAGTTGTTTTTGTGCTGCTCACTCACTGATTGTTAGTGCTAATAATTACTTGACATGAAATTTGGCTATGAAACTGAGGCTAACATCAGGGTCTTAGAGGAAGAGTTCAATGAAAACTCCAGTGCCTACAAGTGGCGATTCGTGTCCTGTTGGAAAAGCAGCACCTTCGCTGCCCTCTAATGACAAGCTAAGACACTTTCTTCAGAGTTAAAAAGGACACTTAGGGAATTACCATTATTTTCTACAGTCTATTTAATGACTATTCCCTGCACAGGTTTCACTTCTGTTTGGCACCGATGGATTGAGTGTCTTAGAAATGCTCTGTGCTGCATTTTACACCCCACAGGAACTCAGTGTGTAGTGGAGCTCTACATGAAGAAAAACGTTGAAGCTGAGATGAGCCAGGAGAAGTTGGCTGGGTCAGAAAGACGTCTATCATTTCATGTTAGTCCTGTACTGTTTTGTTGGTTTTTTTCCTTTTATGTTTTGGTTTGGGTTTTTTTGTTTGTTTGTTTGTTTGTTTGTTTTTGTTAACAGACTGTCCCCGGGGGAGTCGGACAATTCTGTAACTCTTTAAAGGTGCTTCATAAAGCTGCTCATTAGAGCTGAGGCTAGAGTCTAACTATACAGTGATATCTTCAGTATCAGCACTGAAATGTTTTTGAAAACTCTATTTGCAGGTCCTTTATCCTAAAACTAAAGCAACCATACTAAGATAAAGAAAACAAAATAGGAAAACAGTGGTTCACCAAAAAATGCATGTATTTCAGGTTTCTTTTGCTTGCCCCTCTATTTCATTTTCAAAAGATCACTCCCTTACTTAGTCTTTCTAAACCAAGCTTCACCCTGAGTGGAATTTCCAGAGGAGTTATAAACCCCTGAAAAATGTGCTTTATAACAGAGATGTTGACAGCTGGCTTTTAACAGTAGCAGAGTTACCTGCCACTGCTTATAATATAGTAGTCTCTAACTACTCTAATTCTGATGAAAAGTTACTGTAATGTGACTCCCTATCTATACTAGGCTACATCATTTTTATTCTTTATGGGCCTCATTATGGTAAGGAAAATGCATGTCCCTCTAGAGAGAAAGCTGGTAAAAGAGGATCTAAGTACTTATAAGCTATGTTTCTTTTACATCAATGCCTGAATATAAGGCTAGAAGATCTAATGTGCTTACAGTAATGAGAAACATTCTCAACACTCCTCAGAAAATGCGAACTTAGATGTGGTAGAGAATTCTAACATAAGTTAATCTATAGTGCCTTTTATCTTGAAAGATTCCTAGGTATTTTAATGATTAATGTCCCTGGGCAACATTGACTCATTCCAAATAACACAACCGCCTGTAGGATGGACAAAGCATCCGTTCTCCATCTTCAGTACTATAACTCTCTTCATGCTTAGAGAGAAGAAGGGAAACAGAAAACAAGTTCTCAAGTGAACACAGAGCTTTCATAGACTACATTCCTAGAATTAACCACAAAGTGGGAGGCACAACAGTTTTGTATCAAATGGTCTCCAGATACTTCCTATAGGTAGATCAAATAATTCTTTATAGTGAGCATCTGCATATTTGATTTTATTAGAAAGCAGAATTCCTACTGTTTATTCTTGTTATGGAACCACACAATGCCTAAGCCCAAGTTGCACTTGCTATTTTTTGTGCTATGAGACCTGGGGGTGGGGGGAAGTGAAAGGATGCAGATATTATTTTACAAAAATTAAAATGAAAAAATATATTTTACATGAACATTTCCAATGTGTTTAAGTATTCTTCATTCACACTTGTATTTTCCCAGTATTAAATCAGAGATTTTTGATTTAATGTTTGTGTTCATGAATACTATATGTTTATATGTGTGTTAGAGGGTGGAAGAATTTATGCACATAAACTGTCATTTCAAGGTCAGATTGTGAAATGCAATTGCTATTAATGACAGTAAACAACAGAGGTGGATAAATATGGGTAGCTTTTAGCAGATGAGCAGCTTAAACCATTGCTTAATATTTTTTAGAATAGACAAAAGTTTTTTATATGCTGTAGGAAACAGTAGCAAAGACAGAGCAAAGTCAAAGCAATAATCAGAATTTACTGTGATTAAAAAATAATATATCAGATGGATATAGGAGATTATGACCATCTGTATATTTTTTGCCTCAGACGTCACTCTTACCCTTGCTTAAGGCTCCAAAAAATCTCATTCCTAATGTATTTGCCTAGGAATATATCTTATTTCAGGTTTGTAGGGTAACTTCCATTCAACAAAACATGCAGCTCCAAAAAAGGTTAATCAATATTAATAGCTAGTCAAAAAAGGATTTAGTAGAAGGAGATGGAAGGTGCCTTTTTTCCGAAATACTGCCTCACCTTGCAAAATCCCCTTTTGCATGAGGTGAAACTTTCTTGCACATGAATTAGATGTATCTGTAACTCACTGGTCTGGCCTAATCAAATGTGTGATAGTACTTGGTCAATACTTACACGTTTGTCTCTAAAACAGAACAGAATAACTACCTATACAATTCAAACAGTGTGAGATGCAAGTTTAATGCTAATTGTATTTGTACACAAAACGCATTAGTTATCCGTTCAGGCCGAGAATCAAATTTTTGCCTATAATAAAGCAAACACAACTGTTAATTTTAATTTGTCTTGCTCTGAAAATGGAACTAGAAGTGACCTAACTCTCTTATTCCATACACTTGATAGTGTTGTTTCAAAAATGCATACTACACAGAGAAAATGAATAAATGAAATCCTTAACTTATTTTACTCCTAGAAGATACAGTGAATAATGAATCAATTTCCTTACAGTCTGCTTTAGATACAGAAGCTACAACATTCTGTCTTTCCAGTGTTCCCTGCATTTTCAATTAAATGCAGCAGTTTTTTACCCTCTACCAATGTATGACCAAATCTTTTAATCTTTTCTTAAATCACTAAACCATGTGACACATTCAGTAAGGTCACTTACATGCGATGACTCATCTAACAAAGTTTGGCAGATCAGCATTTTGAATGGTAGATTTGAATTTTTGCCAGAAAGAGACTGCAAATTCAGACCCTGATTTTCAATGACTGAAATACTTGAGAACTTTCATATACACCCTCTCCTTACACAAGGCTCAAACCATGGGTATTTGGGTTGCATCTAAATCTGGGTGAGTATCAGTGGCCAGCTAAAAGTATTAAGTATATAGGACTACATAATGTCAGCAGGGCACATCAATGGTGCAGTCAAATAAACTAAGTAGGACGTGTTATGCTGCCGAATCAGGAGGCTAATATTGGAAACCATGCTGTAATAAAACATATCTAATGAGCTAGAATTAATACAATGTAATGTACACATGCACAGAGTAATGGGATCTTGCAGAGATAAAAAAAAATAAATAAACTATTTGTTGTGATTCCTAGCCATAGAATTACTTCCCATAGATTTTTCTATAGCTAGAGTAAAATACTCAGGTACTGAAATTACTGAAAATTTGGTATGAAGGTCCACATAAAATATTGTTGCTTTTAAATAAAATCGTGCAAAAATATTTTTAGATCTTGGGTATGTTATATTTATTAATAAATATTTTATCAAGTTCCACTACAGACGCTATTTGAACTTGTGATAAGCCTGAATAATTAGTCTGCAGCACATATCATGAATAAAACAGATTACTTGAAAAAAAAGCAAAAAAGCCAGGCTTGCCTAACACACAAAATGAGGATCTGAGATGAGGCACTGAAATGACATTAACCTTGATTAAGGTTACTGCCTAAAACTGATTATCAACGTTGGATCTTTCAGTGCATTACTCTTATTTCTGTTCTTATATTTCATCTTAATCTGAATGAAATTTCAGTGCACTTTTAGAAAACATGTTGATAATTACATTGAAAAGGCAAGTGTCAGAATCAAATATAAATTCTTCACGCAGTAATTTTTCTCTTCACATTACTCTCCCCTCTGCAGTGGCTTTATTCCATTAAAGCAAGGCTTGTCCATAACTGTCAGGCTATGAACAACAATTTCAGGAGGAGTTTTTTGGGTCACTCAGCTTTGACCATCTTGGATCTTGTTGTTTTGCGTGAGAGCTGGGTATCTGACAGGCTAACATGATTACTGCTATGTTTTCTTCTGCCTTTTTAAAGCTTATCTGCAAGATACACTGGCTCTGAGACCCTGCCCTGCTAACATCAGCCTGACAAAATCCATCCTGTTAGTGACTGATTACCCTCCCTGCCAGGCTGAAATGATCAATGAGCGGATGGACTTGTCAGACAGTTCTTTAAAAATCTCTGTAGCAGTGTCTGCAGCAGTGTAACATGGAAAGAAAAACAGTCTAGGGACCTGCTCCTTCTCTGCTACCAGGCATGTGTGGTCTTTTACTACTCCAAAGCCAGTGGCTCTTCAGCCTGGCTGGAGAACTGGTGTTAGATCTGTATGCATCAGCATGAAAAGTTTATGCAGTAACTTTGTAGATGCACAGAAAATTTGAACTTAAATGCATTACAAAACTGCCTAGCAACCAGACAATACAATCCCGTATGTTTGTTACTTTGTGCAACGGCATTAGTACCTTAGTTTTAATCATGATGGCACTTTTGAAGCCTATATCCCAGGGGTCTTCAGTTACCATGGACCATGGGAACAGTCATGTAGAGGACAAACTTGATTCCTTTCAGTTGTACTCCTTGACCGCATTAGATGCAACCACTAATGAATATTCAGTCCATCCGACCAAATAAAAACTAGTCTGAAATAAGTCTGCTTCAAAATCACATAACATGGATCAAGCTCTTAGCCCCAACTATTTGGTTTCACAGACATGGTCATGTTGCATCACTCTACTTGCTAATGTAGTTATAGATAATGTGTGGCTACTGCTCTGCATTAAAAAGGGAAAAAACACCTGAAAGCAGGTGTAAAAGTAAAGTAAAAAAAAAAAAAAAAGTAAAAATAGTTGTAAAATAAGAGGTGCTATTATATAATTCTCAAACAATGAACAGAGGGAAAAAAAAACAAGAAACATATTACTAAAGATTTTTTTATGTAACAGCCAAGGAATTTAACACTTGTTAATGTTGATGGATAATCTCTTAAATAAGTAGGATCATCTGTGATATTTAAACTATATTAAATTTCATAAATATGCAATGAATTTATTGTAAAGTGTCTGAGCAACCACGCAGTTGCTACATATACACTACAAATAAGTTTTCTGGCAGCTAACAAATTGGCAGTTGTATTGCAGACTTAGAACTGTTAACTATTTTGTTGTTGCTGTGTAGTCATATTTTGGTAGTGCCTGGAGACCATAAGCAAATGCAGGCCTCGAAATGTTAGAGACAGAAGTGTTTAAGAAACCAGACATAATCTCCACTCCACAGGGCACTTGAGGCACAAAGAGATTTATTGACATGTCTAAGTGTGCACAGCCAGCTGGAAATAGTGAACAATTGCAAAGGGTTCCAGGTCAACTCATTGCAAATCACAAATCTGAATTCACATCAGTACTGATGTGGTATTGATGTGACACAGACATGTCATAAATGTAAAAAATGAATACAGGTGCCAGTCCATATCTCCACAGCGCATCATGCTTCTCAGAAATAAGGTACTGTTGTGGTTTAACTGTGACCAAATTTCAGTGTTAAAGTTTGTTGAGAATTACACCATTGAGTCCTGAATACAAAATCATTGGTTACCAGATGGTGAAAATTTTAGCTTTTTATAAGACAACCGTGGAAAAATGCTAGATTAAACAAGTATTACAGTACAGCTTTGATATCCTCTAGTTTTTTATCTACATTGTAAACCCTAGAGATCACTTCAAAGAGTACCAAGTGTAACTCTTGCATAGCACATCAGTGTTGCACTAGCAGATGGTAAAGCAGGAGTTCCAATTGGAGGTGCTGATGTCAAACAAGTGGTACAGATTCCTCAGCGGAAAGAACTGTGTTGAAGTCAAATAAGAACAAAGGAAAGTGCTGCAGTAAAGAAGAATTTCTCTGTTTCTATATCCAGAGTTGTCACCTAGACCTGCTTAAAATACTTCACTGTAAATGTTTGCAGAACTGTAGTACCACAAAACTATAGGCTTGACAGATGTTGATAAAAAGGAAGACATGTAAGAACAGGACTAAGGACATGTTAATTGTAGTACTAGTGAAGAAATCAAGCAGTGAAAAAACTGGATTTGACTTTGTGATGAATAGTGAAGTCTTAAACATTGGCAGGATTGCAGAATTAGTACAGCAAATTGGGCATATTATTGCAAAACAAGGATTTCTCTATAAGGATAACTGACGGTATGTGGGGTTTTTTTATGAACAAAGTGTAAAAGGTATTAGAAAAAAAATGAAGCATTCTGAAAACAGAAAGGAAAAAAGGGTATAACCTTGTGTCTGCAAATAGTCCTTCTAGAAACATCTGTAAGCATTTATAATATATGGAATACTGAGAATACTTCAGCTGAAACACCAAGGGTAAAAGCTCAGGATCTGGTAAAAGCCTGAAGAAGGCTTCAATGAAGCAATCCTCCAGCACAAACTATTTTGTGTCCCCACAAAGGAAGATGGATCTCACCAGAAGGAAAAGACATGAGATGATTTAGCAGACTTTTCAAGTAGGCATAAAGTCCTTTCTACACCTGACTTTGAGTGGCATTTTACAGTAAGCTATAAAACATTACCTGAGACCTATCAAAGAAAGGTCTAGGAAAAGAAGAAGTGTCCTTGTTTTGTTCTTTGCTTAATCATAGAATCATAGAATGGGTTGGAAGGGACCTCAAAGATCATCTAGTTCCAAGTCCCCTGCCATGGACAGGGACACCTTCTACTAGACGAAGTCCCTCAAAGCCCCATCCAACCTGGCCTCAAACATTCTCAGGAATGGGGCACCCATAGTTTCTCTGGACAACTTGTTCCAGGGCCTCAGCACCTTCACAGCACATAATTTCTTCCAATATCTAATCTAAATCTATGCTTTTTCAGCTTAGAACCACTCCTTCTGGTCCTACCACTACATGCCCTTGTAAAAAGTCTTTCTCCAGCTTTCCTGAAGGCCCCCTTTTGGTGCTGTAAGGTTATTATAAGCTTTCCCTGGAACCTTCTCTTCCCCAGGCTGAACAACCCCAACTCTTTCAGCCTGTCTTCACAGGAGAGGTGCTTCAGCCCTCTGCTCATCTTTGTGGCCCTCCCCTGGACTTGCTCCAACAGGTCCATGTCCTTCTTATGCTGGGGCCCCCAGGGCTGAATGTGGTACTGCAGGCAGGCACTTATTTTTTTACAGACTCATTTGTCCTCCAGGAGCACTCTGCATCCTATGCATCTTAAATATTATCATTCATGATGGAGTTTGATCCAGTCAGGCTGTGGATGTTGACGGGAGACCATCTATGAACCTCTGCTCCTTTAAGCACATTACCGAGTACAGTCCACTACTGGCAAAGGAGGACTTTCCAAAACACACTGGCAGTCACTATAACCAGTACTCTGACAATATGGATAACTCACCCATGGCAACTGAAGATGCCTAGAGCATGACAGAATGTTATCCTACAGGATTATAAAGTTCCTTTTAAGGAGTTAAAACTGTGCATCCTGTCAACAGCTCTAACACAACCGGAATAAATTACATTCAGAATACAATTATAATGTCATTATAGTTGAATGAAGCAGATGATCTATAAACTCACAACCTACCTAAATAACAAGAACTGCAATGGGCATGCCAATGCCAGACTGCTTTTGTCACAGATTTATGGGAGTCTGGCAAGCCCATTGACTGCTGGATTAGGATGGGAGGCTAGAAACAAGAATTCAATATCTCTTGGTCCCGTCAGTGGAGACTCTGAGATGAAACAACAGGATGGTACAGATCAATGTCTGGATATTTCATTTTATGTGGTTTGAAATGAAATAGCAGTTCCAAAGTTAAATGCACTCATTCTGTCAAGACTACTCCAGGTTCACTTTCTTCTTCATGACTGTAAAAAGATCCAATTTCCACTATGAAGTCTAGAAACTTATATCAACTGCCAGGGTAGAATTAGACCTAATAGAAGCTTTGTGATCTCAAAGAATACAAGATATACCCATCTTTCATTGTAAGATTTTAGCTTTCCACTGGGCTGATTAATTTATGTATTGTATTCTATCTATTTTTAATAAATAATGATAATGAAAGATCTTTATTGCACATGCATGTGTATGTGTACCCATTTATTTCCTGGCTCATTGTTGCATTTATTTTTAGCTTCCTAATGAATTTAGATTTTTTTATAAAATATATGTGGAAACAAAGGACAGGAAAATCCACAGTACCCTGTATAGAGGTAAAGCAAAGAGTAAATACATTCATTGCTTTCCTCAAAGAAATGTATTGTGCAGCTCCTGAGGAACACAATATTGAGATGAAAATGAAGTTGCAATGGAAATGGAATGAGAAATAGGTATTTGCTTCTTGGTGAACACAAGCAGCCTATCAGCTACATAGTTAAAAAGCAGCATCCCCATCACACCAATTCCTGATGACTAAATAAACTAAAGGTAGAAGGACAGGGGAATAAGAAAGAAGGAAAGAAGGGAAATGAAGCTGCCAAATGAAAGAGAAGTGTTTCTGCAAAGGTCAGTAAGGGATAAGATTAGTTTGGAGTAAGCCAATACTACAGTGTAATTTGCAATATTTTCAAACACTTCACAATAAGCATTCCTTGCTATTTTTAATACAGGCTTTGAGCCATGACTATCTAAACAGACAGAGTAGGCATTAAAAGTTCATAGGGCTTGATATTGCCTGTAAAGAAGGAGCCTCTACAGAATTTTATTTTATTGCTAACCTTTATTAGCCTTGTAGCCAATGCTGATTAAAGTGTTGTGGCATATCTGTCAGCATGCATGAATGCATGGAGATTATTAGCAACTGCATTTAAAAGTCTAAGAGCCAAGAGGTAGAGTCACAAGCCTGGAATACTAATTCCTATTTTATTCAGTGTAAACAGTCAAAGGGATGGATATTAGCTTACTTGTATCCTTTTATTGGCATATTTATCTATCCTTTTGCTCTTTTCTTTCAGCCTGTAACTAAGGCAATGGAAAATAATACAAAATATGTCTACAAGTAAACACCAAATTTACTTCAATGCAGAATATCCACTTTTAGCTGGTCAAAAATAACTACTTCAAGCCCCTATTGGCTATGACTTCACAGGAATATCTCCACTCAAGCTGCTCACAGGCAGATTTATACTAAATTTTAATGAAAAATACATATTCAGCAAAAGTATCCTTTTAATATTCTGCATGTAGATACATTCTAGACCTTTACTGAAGTATTTTATTGATTGTGTGATGATTTTTTTGTAGACATAACTTCTAACTCAGTTGACTCAAATTTCACTGAGAATATTTAGAATTCACAATTCAAATTCAGCTGCATGAGCAGTTACTTCAGTCACACTGCAGTCTTTTGTCTTGGGACTTAAACTTAATAAATTACTTAAGAATTGAAGAAATTTAACCCATATACATTTTTGTGATGCCCAAAGTAACGTTTTTTCATGACTATTTTAGTTACAGCAAAAGCCTGTTCTAGTCATCATTCAAAGTAACTTGATTTTTTTAGTATAAATTCAAACAAAATGTGAATAATGAATTAACAGTCTGGTTTGAAGTGAAACTACACTTGGAGATGGCTAAATGTTTATGAACAATATCTTTTAATATTTATGATGCTCCATTCAATGCTATAATTCAGAAAATCCTAAGGCAAGTTAGGCAAAATTAGACAGAGCTCTACTGATGATTTAGGAAAACTGTCTGAGTACAGTTCAAGTAATAGAATCTCTTTGTTGATGTACATCACAGTGAAAAATCTTGGAAAGAATTCTTTTTCCTTCCTATGAAAGGAATTGTCTTCTGTCTGGCACAGAACTAGAAACAGATCATAAAACACAGCTAAGCATTAATGTTAATGAACTAAGATGGCTTCTACCTAAGAGAAGCCAGTACTCAAATGTGAATCACAATGGTAATTAGAGATCACCAATGAGGCTTCTGCATTTTTTTTTTGGTAGAAAACATTTTATGAGGCTGAGTATGACAGTCTGGTAGAAGGATCTGAAAGTTTTAAATAAGTAATCTCTCATGTCTTCTTTTAAAATAACATAGATAAAAACTAATCATAGGTATAACTGTAACACTGTGGACTGTACATATACATCATGTAATCTTAAATAATTAAAATAATCAAGACAATATGCTGAGATAGCAAAGGTAGCTTAAAATTTTAATAATCATAATAGAAAATGTCTCCGAAGGTAATTAAAAAAGCCAAGGGTTGTCTGCCAAGATGTTTGTGTAAACATCTCACTATTCTATTTCTGAAAATGTTGCATAATTTAAAACTGTCTGACAATCCTGTCCAGTTTAAAATTTGTATGATTTAACGTATTTACTTCTAAGTATTTTTTAACAGTTCTTGGTAATTTAACATGCTTTGCTTCTTTAACACTTAATGATTTTACTATGTCATTTATAATACCTGCAATTCCAACACAAAGATATTTCACCATGTTTCTGTAGTTACAGATCTTCTGTTATGTGTATTCTAAGAGCCCCTAAGGACTCTAACTAAGATGAAATGGTCCTATACCAGGGATGCTATACTGTAAGTGTATGAGGTCTGATCAATGCCTGTTACCTTCTCAGTGATCTCTTGGATCCAGCCATTAAACATGGTGGTAGACATGAATAGGCTACCCAAGCAATACTTACGGTAGCATCTAGAGATATTAAATATCAGTTCCTAAGCCTTAAAAATCCTAATATGTCAAAGGAATTAATATAATGAATCACTATTATTTGTCTACTGAAGCAAAAAGTAGTTGAATTAAATTTCCCCAGTGTTTTCAAATCCTCTGTAGCATCTGTATTATGCTCTCTAATATGGATTACTATGATTTTTCTGCTCTCTCCAAAAAGTCATCTGTATTACAGTTTTTCATCATCTCCTTCCCTTTATGCTGTACTATTTAGAGACCCCCTTGTCAGCTCATCATGAAACTTACTGTAAAGCACAGATTTACAGTTACTGTGATTCTCATTTTCAGTGCAGGAGGCTCTGAATATGTAAATCAATCCTATCCCTGACTCAGACATTAAAGAATGTAATACTTGTAGTGATACTATCTTATCAGAAAGCATGAAGACTTTTTTGAATGCCTTTACTTATTTGTCTGTTATGGTTTGCAATTCTATTAATCACCTACTGCTTTTATTCTTCTATTTTACTTCTTTTGGTCCAATTTCCTAACAGCCTTGCCACATGGTCCGACCTGATAAACTGACAATAGACTATAAATTTTGGTTTAAGTTAACTTTTCCTAATACAGATATACCCTTTTTTGTTCAGTTGGTCAATGTTGCTTGCATAAATATTTTGGATTGTAAACTATTGCAGAACTACTTTTTTTCAAAAATGAAACAAGTGAATCTGCATGAAGATGAAACAGAAGTTTAAGTAGGCTTTAATTAATATATGTTGATTCACCAGTCTGGCAACTATTTCAGTTTGGGTATAGTAACTAGGAATTTAGAGGAAGCACTGATGTAGCATAGCCTGCAAAATTCAAAGCTGCAAAGTATTTTCTATATTGCAAAAACTCATGTTACTCTATTAGCTTTGTCAGAAGAAAACATCTGCAATTCTGAACCCATTTCAGTGCACCAAATAATAACGCAGGTCATGTCTATAATGTCCCCCGTAGCAGCTAACAGAAGTTTTATCTACCTGTTTTAGGTCCAGCTAGCTATCGCTGTTTAACTATTATTTTCTGGTAAAGTTTGCTTAGTCTGCAAAAAAACCCCACCTTTCATCTACAGAGAAAGAGAATTTTTACTTTAAAAGGGAAAAAAACCTAGCATTTTGATAGGCACAAGCCTCCACCAGGGCATAGCCTTACATAGGATAAAGAATGTTTTCCACCAGTGGCTTACTCTCCAAATCTTATACCAAACCCTTCACTCAAATGTCAGTAAAATAACCCATTGTTACCTTTAATAACAGTTGGAGAAGGAGGTCTGTTTCTGGTCAAGGCTTTCTTGGGTTGAGTGGTAAACAAGGAGTTTCTTCTTGCACATCACAAAGCTGAATCTACATTCAGTGTTGTTCTAACTGGTTTTCTTAAACACTTATCTCACTTCTAAATGCATTTTCTTTGAATTAATCACATTTCCTACATTGCCAGCATGCAAGTGTTAATGATCATGAGTGCTGTCCTTCCACTATAAATCTTTTCTGAGCATTAGCTATAACAAAAGAATGCGACATCTGAATTTTGTTTCTTCTTTGAATTTAGAAGTTTAGAGACAGAATACTGTGGTGGTTTTAGTGTGCTTCATTTCTAAGCTTTTGTCTTTAGCTAAGTAACTAATAAAGCAAAAGAACAGACTTCTACAGATCTTTCTCTGCCTACTAAGCATCTGAAATTCAGGCTCTTTTCCTTTTCTCAGTTAAGCAGTTCAGTGGCTACCTAGGTTGCAACAAAGTCCATACATTTCCTTACCTGCTCTTAGAAGTCTTTCACTGTGTCTGAGGCCTGGGCTATGTATCAAACTCCAGCTCTTTTCAGCCACCACCATTGCCCCCCTTCTAGTGTTTCTCTGCCTGCACTCTAGAAGCTTCTTTCACTGAGCATGCTGTTCTTTACCAGCAAAGAGCAATCTTACCTTCCCTCCGATGAGATCCACATGACCAGCAGCAAGAACAAGGTAACCATGCAGTTTCTTTCTCCATGACCCAACTATTGCTTATTTCACACAATATGAGGTACCCAAGTAGCGATCTGTAAAACAATAAACAGAAAACACTATCATCTATCGGTGCGGTGCATAAGTTTCAGTAAAAAACTTAGTTGTTCCTGAACCTGATGAAACTATTGTTCTGATTAAGCACACCCTAAGCAGTGTTCTTTCCTGGGTCACCACAGTATAACTGCACTGAAAGGCAATAGCAGTTAGGTCCGCACAGAAAATAACATTCTTTGGGTGTCTGTCTTCTGATCCTCCAAGGCTTTGGCTGTGGAGTGGCAACATTATCCTGACAAATCTGTTAGGGAGAGCTTTTAGATATTTCTGAAAATTTTGATGACGAAGTTAGTCAAAGTTGCAATGGCTCCTAGAGGCATTAACGATGGAAACAAGCTAGTTGTTTTTGGTTTTGTTTTTTTTTTTTTTTTCCAAGTGGGACCTTGTGATGAAATCTAGATGAGTTAACATCCACAACATTAACTTTGTTATGTGGTAAGTTACTTAATCAGGGCCTGAATCTACAGTGGGCAAAAATGAAGGCTCTGTATGCTGGAATATTCATCACTGCAGCTGTAAAGTACCTTGGAAAACACCCACCCCCACACACTTACAATGGCAACAAATGTGGGCACAACTTACTTTCTATAAAAACACAGAGTAGAAGGTCTCTAGTTCCTTAACTGGAGAAAAACAGATGAGGGAAAATACATTAGTTTTTTAAATATATTGAAGTTACTATGAATGTCTAAAAGCAGCTTTCATCATTATTTTCCTACTAAATGTTAGAATTAGCAACAAGATAGTTATTATCAATTGCTATATTAAGAACTGTCACAAATCTGGTTACTTTTTTATGTCAGAGATTAGCAATTTGAAGATAGCAGAAAGCAGATCAGTTTAAAATTATCTAATTTCATAATGTGTAATAGGTCCACAGTTGAAGAAACAGCTGAGGGTGAATCTTTCTGAGATTCCAACTCACTGCCAAAATTTGTTCAATGTATTCACTTTTTGTAGTATTCATTAACTGTTTTTGATTTTGTGTAGTGCTTTCATGTTCAAACTGCAGTTTTGTCTGAGAATTGCATAGAAACAGACTGTATGACTACCTCTCTTCTTCAGAATATAAGGAAAAATCTGTTTGCACTTTGCTGAGGGTTCTTGTTACAGCACATACAGATGCAGAATCTGTAAGAATTTCACACAAGAATTTTAGAGACTCTTAGATTTTAAATATCTCATGAAAACAGAACAAGGTTTTCTTCCATTTGTTTGGATTCCATATTGTATAAGGAATATTTCAACTAAAACATTTAGGGTTTTACATAGAGTTATAATCTGATCAGCATTTATACAGTACAATTCCTATAGCACTATTGTTAGCCCTGGTGACATTTGTGTATAGAATGTAAATTTATGTATCCATAGACAAATGTAAATTGGATCATGTATTAAAAAATGAACTAAAAATAGAAATATAATTATACTAGCACATCCTTGAAGATGATTGCTACTATTCACTTTAAAAACACATGACATGACAACATAATGTGCACTTTATTTGGCTGTTGTGAGAACAGCTGTCATTTAAGAGACCTAATAAGAACATATATGAGACAATTTATTTTTTTCAGAGTAGTTCAAGTGTACATAAGATTATTTTTTTTAAAAAAAATGATCTGGTATTTAACTTAAATAAGAAAAGATCCTTCTCAACCTTAAGCAGATAGTAAAATTACATTTCATTGCTACTGTGGCATCAAATCTGAGATGTACTGACATAGTTCTTGTGTCAGAATTTTATCAGTAGCTTCAGTATTTCCACCTTCTGCATTTGTTAAATATTGTAATATCTATAGCTGCATGTTGACAAGGAACTTTCAATGAGTTTGTAATGATGCATTTGTTAACATCAGAATTAACCTGTCATACTGCTTTCTTGAGCATGGTTGGGACCTCTTGATAGGCTTTCCTGAACAAGATGAACCTAAACAGATTTGTTTCCTGTTCAGTTGCCTCTCCACATAATACATTAAACATCGGTTTAAACTGGAACATTATCTTAGTGTTAAGCTAATTTCTGTGAAATTCTGCTCGGTTATTTGCTTTAAGGCATGGACTTAATGCAGGTCACGTCTGGTTGCCTGATGTGACATCTACTTTTACTGGGACAGAACCGAGAGGTTGTAATTCTGGAACATTTATAGCTGAAACAAATTTTTTTTTTTTTTCTATTAAAAAGTAAAGATTATGCTAAACAGACAGTTTTAACCTTTTTCTTGGAAAACTGGATTAAGAAGACAAATAACTATTACTGTTTCATCCACCAAACCCAATGAGCTGGAAATGAAAAACTACTAGCACTGCCGCAGAGGTGTTTTACCAAGTAATGTAGTTTTAATTCAGTGTCTTAATATACTGTCAGGAGACAGAAGCTAAACTGGACACTCTGGGCAGGGTAACTGTTCAAAAAATATACCAGAAATGTACAGCCCCCTGTAAAGAAAAATCTCTACACTACAAATTTTTATTTCTGTACTTTGTATAGGCATACATGTAAGTGCATATCTACAGTGTATCACAGCCCTGGGCCAAAATTCTCCAACCAGTTCTGAGCAACTCGTGTTAGATTTCCATTTTATAACTGTAGTTGTTGCCACTTTCTCCAAGTGCTTCTTGCCCTTAAACAGACAAGTTTTCTGAAGTTCAGTAAGAATTTGTCTCAATGTATGTCAGCACTTGATCACGTTGCACAGAATACATTTTAGTACCAAGACATTCCTCACAGTTCACATAGATAAGCTATAGAACAAGTGACATTTTCCAACTGTGGAGCTTAGATACAATGTCTAGTTATCTGAATTAAGGAAAATACAAATCCTGGGAAATTCTGACTTCTGCAAAGACTGATTTGTTCCTTAACTCTTCATGTCTGTGTCCTACCAGCTGATCTATATGGGTAAGCAGATTTTCAACTGCAAAGGTAGATTTTCAGAAACTGGGATTTGGAAGTCGATTTTAGATGCTTTGTAACTACTAAACATGTATATCTAATAACTTCTCATAACTTCAAGTACCACTGAGAACTCCATACGTCCCTGCAGTCAGTAAACAGCTGGATAACCCATCCATGCAGAGTACTTCTCAAGCGGCTGGCCTGCATTTGATTACAACCCGCCAGTGTTCACGGGCTCCTCATTATTCCTCCCACTGCTTGAGAAGCAAATGTCTGTGCTGAATCACAGAGTGGCAAGGCTGCATGTGAGAGAATTTCTGCTTTAGTAGAAGTAGAGAAAACTTGAACCCTAACATTCAGCTTTTCATTAATGGAATTAATTAAAAGAGCTTTTCAGGTAACTAATTCCAGCACTTTTGAGCTCCACTCTCTGACAGCCTTTTTTACCTTAGCTTTCTTTTAACATAGCGGACAGGGCTTTGTTTTCTACATGAAAGCCAGTACACCTAAAACATTCCATCTTTCTTGTTTTTTGGATTGACACCTGCACAACTCAGACCACTGTTCCTAATTTGCACAGGCCAGACTTTAAAGCATCACAGTGTTAAAAAGAAAGGGAAGAAACATTTATTTGTTAATTTGAGAACTGGAACTGGTGTGAGCTGTACAAGCTTTGGGACATGATGTATCTTGAGATGAGGTGGGAGGGAGCAAGAATAACAAAACAAAACAACAAAACAAAACAAAAATTTGGGAAGTTAAGTTAGCCTTAGGAAGGCAAGGCTGCAGAAAATTTAAGCTGGTCTAGTCTTTATACCTTCTTTTCATCAAATACAGATTTTTTTAGATCATGAAGTATTAAGACTAAAACTGGATGTGGACTGCAAAAATATTAATTCGCAGATCTCTTGTGCCAACAATTAATTATATTCCAGAAAAATCCTACTTTGAGCACAAATGGATTAATATGTATAATGGTATGCTCCTGTTCTAAAAACTTTAATATGGAAAGTGCTATGCTAAGCCATAGTCTACTTAAAAATAGACAATATAATGAAAGAGCTTCCATTGTAGATGCACATTTCCAAAAATCTGTTTAATGCATTTTTTGCATGGTTTCACAGTAAACAGCTGGTGATCTTATATCCCATAAACACACTTGCCCCATTTTAAAAAGTGGTGTACAGATGAGCTACTGTATGCACTACGTAAATTAATACCATAGCACACTTTTCCAATGAAAGGTAACACTGGTATTATGCTTTTAAACAACCTTTGTATTTATCCCCACAGCCTTATACTGTTAACTTACATGGAATAGAAATAAATACTTATCTTCAAACCAACTGATTAAGAGAATGAAAAGACATGTTTTTGGAAGACAGAATTGTTTATTTCCCATCTTCTAATGAAGATGATTTGGAATATTGCATTTTATTTTTAAAATATGTGGCTGAAAACACACAGTAAGAAATTGCCCTACAATTTTTCTAGAATAAATGGATAAGAACAGAGAGGATGCAATAGTGGTACTGCTACAGTGCACGTATTTATACAAGGTTATGCAGAGTTTTAAAGAATAATAGTGTATAAAGAATTTCCTGGTGGGTTTGATATATAAATATGCCTAAGTCTTGGAACAGTAAATAAGAAAATACAATCAAAAATTAGAAAGTAGCAACATACCCATGGATAACATAAGAAGTCCAGGAACTGATTCTAATATTGATCAGTTATTTCTGAATAATTTGTTGTTCCATCAATACTTATAAAAGAAAGTGAGAATTGATCAAATGCTGTACAATATAGGAATGTCTTGGGAAATATATATAGAGAGAGATCCATTTTTAATTTTAGAGATACTGTAATCTTTTTATGTCAGTATACAATATGTTGATGGCAGGTTGCAAGAAAAAATGCTATTAGGATTGTTCACACAATTTTCCTCAGTTAAATGAATTGATTTTCCTACTTATTTGACTTGTGACTTTAGAGTTCTCTATTGTTTGTTCAAGAATGCAATCTCCAAATTTCACAGAAAATTTGGCACTTTGAATGACAGTGAAAATAATGAAAAGCAACAAAACTTTTCCCAGTCTAGTTTTTACAGATAACATAATTACTTTGCCTTATAGTACTTTTACTCACCTGAAGACATTCCTAAGCCTTGTTTCAATGTTCTTTTAAATGCACCTTCAAATATAGGAGCAGTAAGATTCCAGTCCAAGTAATCTCCAGGTTTACCAATGTATTTGGTGATTACAACCCTCATGTCTGAGAATTACAGGGACAGGCATAAAAGCAGTATTTGTGATTTATTATCATTGATCCTTTGGCACCATTTCCAAATTCTCCTCTTCAAGAATGACCAAAATGTATTTCACAGCTATGACTTAAGGCTATAAATGCATCAATTAAAAGGCGGGGGTGAGGAGGGTAGAAGTGTACGAAGAATCAAGACAAATAAGGAAGACACAAAACATTTTCAAGTCTGAGGCTTGTAGACACCTGAGCTTACAAGCGAAACTGAACTTGATCAAGAATGCAACACAATACAATCAGGAGTTTTCGACTTACAAAGATGATTTATATTGGTATTGTTAGTTAATGATGAACAACAGAAAATGGAAAGAGATAACATAGTTAAGACCAAATCTTTTTTGTGAATTAACATCACTTTGGGGAAGGAAGGTAACTGAATTTTCTGAGGTAGTGCTGGAAGTCTTTTACTGACGAAGAAATAATTTTTATATGGATCTTCCTAATGTTAATGTAAGACTCTGTATTTCCACACATAAACTTCAGGATAAATGTTCTGATTTATATTATCATGTGGTTTTGTGTATATCAGCTATTACATTTCTTCAGTGAGTGCTCACTGGAAGAACTTTGAAGATTACACATATATATTTGGGTAGTGAGAGCCGAGCCATGCAGAAGAGTTCAGAAAAAGAAAACTTCAGGTCAAATTATCACACAAGGTATCGGTTGTGCTGAAGAATATACAGAAATAGTTTTCTAAGTAAGGATGTGTATCACAAAGGAAAAATACTGAGAAACAAATAACAAATTCTGTCTGTTACTAAAGAGAATTGGTGCTGGGGCATGTCCGGAGAAGGGTAACGAAGCTGTTGAAGGGTCTGGAGAAGAGGTCTTACAAGGAGTGGCTGAGGGCACTGGGCTGCTTTAACCTGGAGGAAAGGGGGCTCAAGGGAGACCTTATCTCTCTCTACAGCTACCTGAAAGGAGGCTGTAGTGAGGTGCGAGCCAGTCTCCCAGGTAACAAGTGATAGGACAAGAGGAAATAGCCACAAGTTGTGCCAGGGGAGGTTTAGACAGGATATTAGGAAAAATTACTTCACCAAAAAGGTTATCAAACATTGGAACAGGCTGCCCAGGGAAGTAATTGAGCCACCAATGCCTGAAGGTATTTAAAAGATCTGTAGAAGCAGTGCTTAGGGACATGGTTTAGCGGTGCACTTGGCAGTCCTGGGTTGACAGTTGGACTTGATGGTCTCAAAGGTGTTTTCCAGCCTAAATGATTTTATGATTCTATAAAGATCACTAGGATTTGGACACACCAAATTCTTGAAATTTGCTGGTCAAAGATGCAAGCTCTGTGAAACCTATGTACCTAGCAGTATCTGTAGCTAAGCCTGAAAGTCTCTTTGAATTAACTGAATTCCTTTTTTTTTTTTTTTTTTTTTTTTTTAAGGTGAACTGAATTTGGCAGAATATAAAGGGCTAAAAAAGGAAGGATTATTCCAGAAAAAAGTTTGTCTTAGGGCCCAAGAGATAAAGGATTAAGTATTGTTCAAAGTTAAGCAAGGGAAAAAAAAACCCAACAAAAAACCAGTACAGACGTATGGATGTTATGCAGTGAGGATGGGAGAGGTATTACAGTCTGTGTCTGGTCTGATATACAGATAGTCTCTACCAGTTTACAGCAGGAACTACATGGTAGCAGTCTGGCTAAAATGCATGAAGGTTCAGAAATGGAACTATATCAGGCATGGAAGCAAATTTTAAAGGTCATGACACTGAAATCAGAATAACCAGAGAATTTCAGTTCTCACATGAGAGAACTGATTCATGATGACAAAGTCCAGTTGCACACTTAAATACATTTACACAACACATAAATCTACTTGGTATGGTAAAGTTGAGAATAGCAACCTAACCAATAAGATGTTAAATATTTTTCTACTAGTCTGATCTGAGTGGAATTAAAAGCTTTCTATAAAAAGAAGAGGAAAAAAGGCATATATGTAAGGAGAGAACAGGATACGAAAGACACTGTCCCCATCTTAAGTCCTGTTGGAAAATCTCCTCTAGTTTGATCAGTATAGCAGCCCACCAGAATAATTTTTCTTTTGTGACAGACTTTGATATGAGTAAATTTTTAACAAATTTCATTATTCTAGAAAAATCTGAATACATATTACCATAATAACCTGATTGTAAAATTTTCCCTAGCTATCCAAAAGTCTTAGGAAAACCAGTTGCATTTATTACTGAGCAATAAGCACATTTTGAGTCTTCACAAAATTCTTAGCAATCATTGCTCCAAAAGAAGCAGTTTGAAATTGGAGGTTAAAATAACTACTACTTTGAAGGAAAGGATTTTTTTACCTCTGAAGAATAATAAACTAAAGCACCTCCTGTGAGACAAGGTACTGGCCTTTTTTATGAAAGTTTGAAAATGACTAAACCTGAAACCAATAACAATACATGTTATACATAAAGCCAATTACATATAAATGTTCTGATTGAATTATGTTAAGCACGACTGAATCCTCATTAGTGTCCGCAGTCATTGCTACCAGGGCCCTGAACAAGGTGCAGAGATTCTGCAATGCCTTCTCTCCCAAGTGGATTTTAGCTGCCCATCTTCAAGGCCAGCTCTGATATAGTGCTGCTGCATAATCTTTGATCAGACTTCCATGAAAAAGCAAAACCATGAGAAGAAGCTGCAAGAAGTCTTGCTGGAGGCCTACAATCTCAGGCCTTCTTCTTCCTCGTCTGAGCTACAATGTCAGTACGTCTGTGCTTGGCCACGCGTGCTGCTGATCCTGACACTAACCTGCTGACTTGAATTCAAACCTACTTCCACACAGCAGGCACATCTAGCAGTCCCTGGACTGGTGGCCAACCTTGTCATGCTAATCTTTTTTGGACACTAGGCCCCTTTGTGTCTCTGTTCACTGCCCCTGCCTGCTTTTGCTGCAGCCCTCAGCTCCTGGCTCCCCTTCCCTTGCAGAGCAGCTTGCTCTTTTGCTGCCTCCCTGACACTGAAGTGGTATCTCAGTGAAAAGCTATTTTGGTAGACCTACATTCTGCCCAAAATGGGTCACTACTTCACAGACAGTAGTACTACATGTTACACTGGCTTGCAATTTCCAAAAAGTAAGACCTGGAGGAAATTAGTCTCTCTTCACTGTTTGGGTGTTTATTGTTCTTGGGTGTTTTAAGGCTTTGGTGCCATGCAAGTGTTACACTTACAGCTGTGAGGTCAATTTGTTTTGGATCAAGTAGGAGGAAATTGCAAAGCAAGTGCCTACCCTAATTGCAGCTTATTGGGAAAATTGTCTCAGACAAAACCACTGGATGTTGTATAAATACTGAAACTGCTAAGCACAGCCAGCAAATGCTCAGTTGTTCTGGAGAGCATGGGAGTTCTTTGATGTCCTTGTTCTTAGAGAAGAAAATTTGGCCAACAAAGAAACAACACAGCTGATCACTACATCAATACTGACAGTACGTGTATGTGTTTGTTTGTCCATGTTTATGTTGAAAGAGGATGAGTGGTACAAGGGTGAGAATGAGGAGGACCTCGCTATGTAGAGTCCAAGCAGTAAAGCATCTATTATGAGTTGCCTCTTACAGAACTGCAGAAGAGACGTGATAAACTGGGCAGGGGCGGTATCAGCAGAAGACAAAACCACTAGCTGTGCATAAAGGTATTACCAAGCTGAAGTCAAACTGCAGACTTTCCTTACATGGCTAATTTTGATTAATGATTCTGTCATATTTGGAACAGTCCCTATGACCTTCTATAGATTACTATACCCAAATTTCTTTGGGAAACCAAACAATCCTTCCCCCAAACCAGAATCTTACACTTTGAAAGCCAGTAGTGATCTTATTTACACAACATACACCTCATTTTATCTGCAGGTTCCAAACTCAAATTAATTACTCTAATGGCACCCCTCTTCAATAACCTTGTATTTTAAACAACTAGTAGTTATACAGTGTGTAAGCCACATGCTGCAGAACTATAAAGTCTTTGATCTGGAAACAGTCTCTTACAAAACAGGAACAAAGGAGGCTACCTCCGTAAGGGGAAAAAATTAAGGTCATTCTGTTACTTTATATTTTCATAATTTCTAATGTCTCAGTTACTCTTCTAGAAAGACTATATATCTAAGTGGCCCTCTCTTTTTAATGGATGTGTCATAGCTTCTGCAAACTGTATCATCAACTTGTAAAAAATTTTCTGTTCTTGTAAATCCATATTCTAATACATAGGAATAGAAATGCAAATGATTGTATTCATTTAAGAATTGCATTTAAGTATAAACCTGAGTTTCTCTCTTAATCCAAACTTGTCAATGTTGGATGTGAAACCACGCTGCTGAGTGGTTTGAGGCAAATGCAGGATGAAAGCTTGGATTTGTGCCACTTTTTGGTGTGAGATCAAATACATACCCAGAGGGAATGTGAGCCGTTACCTAATGCCCATGTCATATGTTTGATATCTGGGGACAGACACCTCCCGAAAATGTCTGAGAGACGTTTCTTATAAATGCAACCAACATATCTCACTTGTACTTGAGGTATACAACTTTGTGACTCAAGTTTAGGATGTCCTTACAAACTATGGATAACACTCCAGACATTTTCTCTCCAGGTGCTGTGACATAGAACTAGACTGCTGTTGGCTGAAGCTGACCCTGCTAAAATGCCATGCAGATCTATGTGGAATACAAAATGCAGATGGCTATCTGTTGTAAAGCTTACTTACATATCTGGCAGAAATTCAGTTTGGACCCTTCTTCAGCTATTTTTCACCTTCACCTCATGACCTTAAATGCAGTAATAAACACACATTAACTCAATGGGCAAGAAACAGGCATAGGGACTCTAGCAACCTCTGCTAGGTCATGTTTGTAGTTCGTTACTCTAAGACTTTTGTAATTACTATTAAACAATGTCCAGATCTAGTGAGTTTTCACATAGCTAACACAATGAAATATTAAAAGAAAATATTATCTCATCAGCTGAAATAGAAACCTTTATGTAAGTTAACTTATTGATATCCGAAATACATATCAAGATTCTGCTTGGTATTTTTCAGTGAATAAAACCTGACTTACCACTACATTAACAGGCTACTTTATAAACCGGCACCACATTCCAATAATGACAGAAATTAATTTGGAAAACAGTTTGTTAGTTAGTAAAACATTATCACTAGCTGCACAGATAGTACGTTTCTTTGCAGAAAGAATAATGGGAGAAGGAGAAAACTCGCTACAGATCCTTGGAGTGGAAAATGTTCATGTGGTAATGTAAATGCTGTTCTGAGATACCTTTGCATTATACATCATCAAGAGGGAATTTAATTTAGATGTTTAATATAAGTGTCAAGCTCTGAGAAGCTCTTTGGATCACAACAGCAGCAATTAACAAATATAATGTTGGCATTCAGATTCATCCCACAGAGCATAAGTTCAGAAAAAACACAAATCTCCCAGCCATTTTACATTTAATTTTTAGTGACCTAATTTTTTACAAATGCTTTAATTTGTAGCTCGGTTTTTCTTTTTCATCTAAGAAAGCCTCTGTACCAAGTTTGGAAAGTGTAGATCTGAAAAATCTGTAAATCACAACATTTTAATTTGTATGACACTGCAGTTCTAACAGGTGTCTCTTCTTTTAGGTCACATTAAGATCTACAATTGTATAGTGACCTTAACTAGTGCTTCTATCTACATTAACTGGGGGACTTTTTATTGTCTAAACATGACAATGAAACTATAAAGTTTAGCTGACATATCCAGCATACTGAATACACAACAACTTTAGAAGGAACCAGTATAGCTCTGGTTTAGGTGCTTGGGATACATTAAGTGTCCCAAGTAGCCAGTTTTCTCTCACAGTTGTTGATTCTATATTGTTTGATACCTCAGTCTTAACTAATTAACTCTAGTTATTTTGTCATTTCAACTAAGCTGCTATAGACAAATAGAGGTAAAAAAATATAATCTTTTTCTGAAGTTCATTATAGGAAAGGCTTTTTATTAGTAAGGCAAATGCAACAAAAAAACAACATTAAGAAAATCTAAGCTACCATTTTATTTAAAAGGATTTGTCAAGGAGCAGTTCTGAGCATTTTTTGTTTACTCTTTAAATTTTAATCAACAAACACTTAAGCTTCAAAGGTTTCTTTCAGCTTCTTCTTCCCCTTTACACTATAATAAAGGAAAAGAGAAAATAATAAATTGTTATAGTAATTTTCCAGTCATACTGCCGGGGGAGGGTGCGTGGGGTGGGTGGGGGAAAATCATCACTCCTAAATGTTTTGAATTCCATTTCCTCATATTTTTATGTATTAAAAAACCCCTTGTACAACGGGAAAGAGAAACCGGTAAAAGCAGTGAGTCTATTGTTTTAAAAGTTCATTTTTTCCTTGGGTTTTGGTTTAGTTCCTTATAGCACTCATAGGAATGTTGTGTCTTTTAAGGAAGACTATTGTGATTCAGGCTCTGACTAAAACAGTATTGGTATGGCAAAGTCATATCCTGACCTGTCCACAGACGATGCCCTGGACCTCTCTTGAGCACTGACTGCCTATTGTGCTGATGTGTGCCAGACTGTGAGGATGGCTAGCCAAAATTAATTTAAAAAAATCTACCACAGGCACAAGACAAAATTTCAGACTGTCATGATCAAGCGGACAAGAGCAAATCCTTGTTAAGGAAAAAATGAGCAGATATAACTGACTATCTCAACCTTATTGTGCTTAATATGTAAAGAAATTAAGGACTCATTTAAGTTTTAGTAAGATCAATCAAGTCAACAGAATACAGAATGAACATCTGCAAGGAAGTTCTATGCAGCAAGTAGCAATGTCCCACTGGAATGGCATGGAAAAAAACTGGATTCAATTCCTTATTTTTGTACAGCTGGGCAATAACCCACAATAAACACAATTTTTAGAAAGGAGATACTGTATCCCATTGTCACTGCTATCAAACATGAAAAATATTTGCAAATAAAAAAATTAGGCTTCAAACAGAAAATTGATACTTTAGAAAAAAATTTTTTGGAAAAAAAAAAAAAAGGCTTTGCATTCCATGGAAAAAGAAACAACGACAACATTTCAAAAGCTGCTGCTAAATTAAAATACTCTCTGAACTTCTCTGCTGGTAAAGGTGTCATGGTTATTTTGACTCAAACAAGATCATGATAAGATATTTCAGAAGAGAAAACACATTAATGGTGCTAACATAAATGTGTTTATTTCTGAGGTTTTAAAGCTTTGTGTTGGAAGAAAAACCTTGTTCTGCATCCTGGCATTACATTTTCTTTGACCACTTTTTACATCCCTAAGTGACATGGCAGGTCAAGAAAGGAAAGGAAAAGTTACCTGAATTAAAAGAGTACAGCCAATTATGTCTCTTCTTAGAGTATAAATAATGAAATTGCTGGAAATTGCAAATGCTTTATTAGCAGGCTCAGGTCCCTTGTTAATTACCAGAATCATGCACCGAAAATACGTGTGTTTATTTCTCCCACAAGTCTGAGAAAAGAAGTGAGGAAATAATAATATCTCCTGGAGTTGTCAATGGGACTTGTGCCCAGCAGTGGAAGAATAGCTCCCTGCAAGGTTTCATCTTTTTTATAAACACATGACTCCTGCTCTTTTTGTCAGAACTGATGTTTACTCTGTCAGACTTCTTTTAACATTTCAGTGATAAATTAAAGGCCCTAATTATTGCTTTCCATTCTGTTCCTAAGATCAGGACTTTATGTACACCACTTCAAAAGACAATACTGAACTCTGTTGGGTATTCATATGTGTTTTTTGCACCCTTCTACTGTGGCAGTAATTGTACCTGCTGTTTCTTTGTGACTATGACCTTTCAGCTATCCAAAATTAGTCTAGATAAGGCTGTGCCTGTGGCACAAACAGTACTTTGGCTAACCCCTTCAAAAAGGGCAATAGCAAGGTAAAACACAGCCATGACAAACTTGAAAGAAGCCACAAACAGAATAGGCTTTTTAAGCTAGGTGAGAGCTAATATATATCTTGGGGGGGGTGGTGGTGTAGAAGAAACAGTTTTGCTGATAATGATTTAGGAACTGAAATGTTATGGGAGATTCTTTAACAATAGAAAAAGAACTAATTGCAAAATTATGGCCATTTTATGTATTTTTGGCTTTAATCACAGTATCTCATATAGCCGGTGATGAATTATCTTAATAAATAACAATTATGTTAAACATCATCTGCCTCAATATTTTCTTTGCTTTTAATGTCAGGGCTCTTAATGTTCCACTTCTCTTCATTAGAAGGGGGTCTGTGCCTACCACCAGGAGTTGTCATATCTAAATTGTTTTCCTCACAGGAGTTTTAGGAGAGTCTGTACATCTAGTGCTTTACCCTAGCAGTTCAGATTTTGTTTAACTTATGTATATTGTCTATTTTTCTTTCAAAGATTTGTTATCACAACAGAGGAAAATCATCAGAATGGAGAATAAAATCTTTTGTTTCCCCAAAGCAATGTTCTCCAAGTGCTACATTTCACAGTTATTTGAAATACCAGAGGGCAAATTAATGTAGCAAGACTTCTAGATGAAATACTGTGAAGGTGCTCTTGATACCTGGTTGGGCTGCCAGAGGCCATGGAAAAGAAACTACAAGTCAGTAATGCCTGAGTGTGTGTCTCTGAATGTCACAGCACCTCAGGTACATACCCACAGCTTTGCTTTTCCTTAAACTAGAATTTATGAAGTTTAACGCTTCTAAATTTAGTTCATTGGTTCTAGTTTAAACTGGTGTGTGGGAATTGTCCTCCCATGCTGACAAACTACAATTGTGGAAGTTACGTATCAAGGAGGTACTATTCTTATGAGATGGTAGGCTGCAAAAACAAGAGAAAATTTATATTGATTAATACTTCAGGCACATGAAAAGCAATTGACAGGGATGGAAAGAATCTGCAGTAGATGAAATATTTAAAAAACTAAAGGATTTTTTGTTTTGATACTAAGCTTATACTGTAAAAAGAATAGCAAACTTCAGTATTAATGCAACAGACAACTCCCAAACCACTTCATACAAGGATAAAAATGCTCATTGAAGAAACATGTACTCTGTGTACCCGTTTACTTTAAACACTGCAATGAAATACCCTTCCTCTCAGCATTCTCTTCTCTAAGCTAAACAACCACAGCTCCCTCCTCCTCCGCTCAAATATCGCATGCTTCAGCCCCCTAAGAATCTTAGTGGCCTTCCACTGGACTCACTCTTACTCACATGGGCCCAAAACTACATACAGAATTAAGATGGTTCTGCAAAGGTGCTGAGATAGGAAAATACTCTTCTCTAGAACTCCTGTCAATGAACTTGACAGTAAGTGGGTAGACTTCACTGCTGCAACAAAACGCTGCTGACTTACATTCACATTGCTGTCCATCTGGCTCCCCCGTTCTGCTCTGTGGGTGGCTACCCGCCTAGGTAGCCATCAGGCACTGGCTGTACGGTTCCATTGGCTTGTTCTCTCCCAGCAGCAAGCCTTTGCATTTCTCTCTAGATCATCTTTCCAGAGACTTCTATGAGACTGCCAAGCCCGTATTTCCCCACATCCCCATTCTTTCCTGGCATAATGTTTGCAATATTCCAGTCATTAGACAGCTTCCCCAAATGGCAAAGTCTTTCAAAAATGATAGACTCCTGCAAGCTAAGGAAAAAAAATATAATTTTCCTTTAGAATGACAAAGAGTTTTACTATTACTAATGCCAATCTGGAAGAATCCCTTTCCACTGCCTGTTTTGCTCAACACATGATATTACAGTGAACAGTCCACATTAGTACCTTCATGCAACTTTTTGATAAATTCTATCCACATCATGCAACACACATTAATTTACAGCATCTCAAGGAGGCAAACTAGCCCTGGAATTTAGGTTCTAGTTCTTAATCATTCCATCATCTAATGGTGAACATGCAACTAGGTTCAACTATTGTACAGATTAATAGATATGTGTCAAGATGATGACAGTTTGCTGTGCATGGCAATTTTATGCCTGAAGTAACTGTGATCAAAATCTGAAGTCTTTTGTTCTGGAGAGGAATACAAAAGCAGAACTCCCAGCTAGTAGGATAAGTACTTTTCAGTAATTTTTTTAATGATGACAGTACTGTTGTAACTAATTTTCAGGACTTTTTGCTAGGATTGAATCTTTCTGCATGTGCTTCTGGATTATCGTTTTTCTTCTTCTTACAGCAAGATCCTCTAAAGTAGGCTTTTCAGTTGTAAAGATGAGAATTTCCAAGACTGTGAATAAAGAAATAGATCAAAACCAAAAGTTGGGGAGGGAGGAAGGTGAAGGTTAAATGTTTTTTACAAATTGTCTTCAGCTTTTGTTTTGAATACTTTCAAGTCTTTCAGTTCTCCTGTCATTTCCTCTTCTTAATCCCAGACTCTTTCCCTTTGTATATGTTTAGACTTCAAAATTCTGCTAAAAGGAAAGAAGATAAGAATCTTTCCAGCAAAAATGCCCATTTCCTTTAAGAAAAAAGTCTTTAGTACGAATGCTGAAATACTAGTTACATAGAGGGATGAAATCTGCCAGTTCTGCTTCAGAAAACCTGGTGTATTAGTAGTCTGAAATGGTAAGGGTTGAAGGAGACAGAGCATAATAAGCCATTTACCTTCCTTTTATGAAGTCTTTTGTATGAATGACTGCAAAACTGAAAAATATGATGGTTTAATTATACTTTTATACAGCTGAAATACAAGACAATTCTTTCACCATGGAAAAACAGAGTTGAAGTGTGTGAATGTGCCGATATACTCACAGGTACACACATATGTGTATGTAATTATTGATTACAAGAATCCTCAGGTGACTACTTGAGACCATTAAAAATGCTAGGTTTGTTTTTTCAGTCTTAAGTCATTAAAATATGAATGAATGCTATTAGTAGGAATGCACCATGTATGTGTGTCCAAAATGATGCTCGTACATTGTATCAACAAACAGAAAGACAGGATGTGGGCTGTATTTTTAGAATAATGAACATGATAAAAGGTTAGGTATTTTGTTATAATTCTTCTGAAATATGCAATTTGTTACAAGATACATTGTCTGTGAAGAGAGTCCCTACTGCAACTCTAATGTGGTTTTTTTTACAATCAAAAACATAAAAGCACATCAGAACACATCATGTGCAAACGATGGCATTAAACAGATTAGAAAACTAAATGTCATACTGTAACATGACCAGGGTTTTTTTGCAGTTAATTTACAAGAAAGGCAGAAGAGCTCTGCAGGAAGCACTTTCTCCAAATATGCACCCTGCAGCTAAAAAAACTCATATACCTTATTGTTCTTACAGGAGGTGGAAAATAAAATAAATAAATAAATAAAAGAAGGAAAAAACCCTTGACTAAAGTGATAACTTTAAAACTTATGCGGATTTTTAAGATGACTAAATGAATTCCCTGTGATATTGTGTATAGCAAGCAAATTTAAAAAAAATCACAGCAGTCTTAGCTATAAAATACTTTTGTAATCTAGCATTTGACTGATTGCACTGCAGTTTTACTGAAATATTTGTAATTTTATGAATGTTTCAATTACCAGTAAACTTTTTTATTGAATTCCTATTTAATTATATTTTCTTCTATGTCCCTCTGTGATACTGCATTTCTGTTAGTACCCTTGAGAAAGTAAACTGCTGTACAGTCCACTGCAGCCACAAAGGTGTTTTGTTTTATAAACTAAAAAAAGTGCTGGAATTTCAAGTATGGTTTTCTGCTGGATCTGGAGGAGTTAAACAGGTCTCTATTCTCTTGAAGAGACTTAGGTAAAAGACCATCACTCTTCTTAATTAAGGCTTTTCATATAAGCATTGCCTGAAATCACCTTAGCTGCCTTTTCAAACTCTCACCTGATTCTAATTAAGCTCCTTGGAGCATTAACCTGGCTTTTTCCTCTTGATTCATCTCCTTATGAAAAAAAGGTAAATGACTCACTTTTATACGCTACTTTATATGGTGGCCTTCTACTGGAGTTGGTGAAATCCTTCAACAGTGACTTGAAAAGAAGCAATATTATTCTCCTGGAAATTCAGTAAGTGATCAACATGTTTAAGCAATTCCCTACTGAAAAAGAATATGCCCCTACAGAAATTTATTGCTTAATAGCAATGCTCACTCCATCTTACATTTGGACAATTAACCATGTCAACAATTGAGACCACTCTTTCAATAAGATAATGGCCCTGTTGAACAGTTATCAAAAAGTGTACTGTAGTTCTAATTTAGATACTTAAGACTTCCTTCAGAAAACCAAGTTCCCAATACAAAATCAGGTGTTTAGACCATACAGTAATCTGACTTGGAATATATGCTGCCCTGGTAGGCTAATAAACAGCATACATCTGCATTTTGAGGAATAGTTTGGAAAAGCCTTCTGAAAACTCAAAGGAATGGGAGCATCAGACTGCATTGTATCATATAAATGAGATATGCTCATTTTTTCCTACTTCTGTGCATTACTATGCAAACACTGGGAACAAGTTAAATCCTATATATTTTCATATATTAGTGTGTTTTTTTAGTTTGTTCCATCAAAATTTTATTCCCTTTAGAGATTTTTTAAACAATAACCATTTAGTCAGCTAAATGATAAAACATAATTACTTCCAGCCATTGCAAAAGAAGAAACTGTAGCCAATCTGAAGAAAAAAAAAATAAAGAAAACTTTTAGACCTTGTCAAAATACAGTAATTTTCAGAGCTGAGTGAACACTAGTCTTTAGTTTGATAGCTGGACAAAAGGAATAGAAAGTAATTTACTTGGGCCAAGCTGAAATGAATCTTGCTTTTTCCACCAGTAAATTTATTGCAGGTCTAATGAGCATAGTATTGGACTCAAAAGGGTATGCTTTTTTTTTTTTTTTTTTTTCATACAAGAAAACCACTTTTAGATAAAAAGGATGCTTTAGTACTTTCTTTCCCCAACACTGTATAGAATATTTACTCTAATGCAGTGCATGAATATACACCACCCATCTGAAAGCTCTGTTTTGAATCAGGGAAAGAGCAGATTCGAAGCAAATAGCTTTCACCTTCTTCCCAGTTCTAAGGAAGTTGTCCTAACTACCAGGTGATGAAGCTGTTTTCTCACTTTGACAAGTTAAATCAGCCAAACAGACTAGGAATGATCTGCCCAAAGGTATGTGATGGCATAATTAGCAGATGGTAAGGGCATTCTGCACAGAAAAAAAGGTCAGTTCAAGACACATGTGGAATTTCTTATATACTTTTACAAGTTGGCAGATAAATGGAAAACTACCGAGTCACTTGGTGTGACACTTAGTTTTACAAAAAATTTGAGTAGTCTCAGATGCCCTAACATTCTTTTTATTGGGGATTCAGTGGTCTGTCCCCCAGTCCTAGACTGGTTTGTTAGCAAATGGAGAAACTGTTTAGTTTTTCTACTGAAAAAAAATGTAACAGATAAATCACCATTCTCAGACTAATCTATTAATCCCAAGGGTAGCTGCACTATAGCTGGCAGAATTCTTATAAATTTATAGATGAACATATTGGTTATAAACATCTTGGTTTATACCAGGTATTTAACAACCTGCCAGGAGCTCCTGATTGCAATGAAATCAGCAATTATTTTTTTTTTTTATTATTTCCTATCTTCAATTAATCTTTGTTTTACTACTTTAGAAAGTATTCTGAAGCAGAGATATTTGCCAGAGAATGGATGGAGAATACTTGCTTTTAAAGCAGGTGACTTTACTATTTCTCAGAAAAAAAGAAGTCTCTCTGAGACCTAAGAGTAGTGCAGGGCTGCTAGTGGTGGACATTTGTTCAACACAGAGTATGAGGAACAAATCTCAAATACTGTTTCTCAAATGTACACTAGCATTATTGGAGACTAAATCTCTGTGTTTCTTCTGTGGCATGGTATGCTCCAGCCACCATTTCTCTTTCTTTCTTTTCCCACACCTCCTTTGTACTTACTTCTTTATCAATGAACATGTTCTTTCAGTGTAAAGTGCTGAATAAGTTTAGAACAGATTAGGGCGTAAATTGAAATTATTTCTACTTTTTCTTATTATTAAATATTCCCTCTTAAGGAGAAAGTATGATAAACATTCTTGTATTAAAAAGCTAGGTAAAAGCTGCTACTGCAATTTAAAACTTTCTAATTCTGAGAGAGCAACATAAAAAATGATGATAGTAGTTCTCACAAAAAAGTTTCCTGTTTTTTCTTAAGTATTATGAATTCTACTGAACAGTGTTATATCACCTAATATCTGCTATACTTGAATGTGAATAATCACAAGTTGACAAACATATGTATTCATAGTTATACTCATCACTATGCAGCCCTGAATATAAATTAACAATATAAATAGCCATAGATCAGTTTTGTTCTGTATGAAACCTTCCTGAAATTAAGATCAGATGTGATCAGATACGGTATCAGTCAAAACAAAATTCAACACTTGGGTTTTTTTTTTTCACCTTCCCTCAAAAATAAAGTTTTAAATAGAGTGACAGAACTATACATCTTTAGTTTTACCAAAGCCAAAACCCTTTTCTAATTTGTTTTGGGGAGAAAATAGACTGACCCATTCAAACACAGGGTATAAACAAGCTAGTAGCATAGTGTCTTGTATGTAAGCAGAATTTTGGTAACAAAGAAATAGGAAAAAGTACTGAAGCACAGAAATTTAATTCAGGATCATAAATATATCAAAAGCCCAGAGGTTGTAAAATATTTGGTGCCTGTACATAGGGGAATTTTTAGAAACAGGTAGACATGTAGCTGCTGAGTATCCTTTCTTCTTCAAAAATAGGACTTCTGCATGTCATCTTGGTGACACTGGATTCTGAGCTTTTTGGACAAAAATAGTCTGGATGTTTTATTAAACTTCAGCAAAATAGTAAAGTGGGATAACCAGACCACAAATAAAAGTGTCATATAATTGTAACTGTAATCTTTATCTTATTTTCCTCACCAGGGTGAGATAAATTAGCAAAATAAGAGTTATTGGAAGTACTGACATTTGGCAAGCACTGACTTGACTGAATACTGTGACTGTGAATGCAAATCATACTCCAGTGCTACTCCAGTGCTAGAAGAAGCAGAATAAAGCACTGCACTTTTGTATGATAACAGTAGTAGGTATGTTTATGACTGGTAGAAACATCAAAGGCATAGCCAAGCTAGCTGCAATCCATTTGTTCGTATACGCTTAAGAGTAAAAGGCTGGGGCTTAGAGTGTGGTATCTTTTAGGGTATTTGGGTACACAACATTCTTGTACTTTGAACATCTTCACTAGTTCCATATGCATAACTGTAACTATTTCTATTAAATTTTATTGTGGATATGAATGCTAAGACTGAATATTCTTAAGCTACCCACCATATACATGCCATGAGTAGTTTAGAATTCTCACTCTATGTTCTTGTGTAAGTAGCTCTCAGTTACGTACATACAAGTTTAGATATCCAAGCTAGCTGTACAGTAATTACCACCCTCAGCTGTAGTTGCTATGACATTCTACTGCAGTCATTCTTCCCCCCGATTTAGAAAGCTTCTGTAATTTGTTTGAAAATCTCAGCCTGAAAGAGCCATCAATACTTGGCCCCTTGCTTGTCTAAGGATGAAAATCATAGCAATAACAAAGTAACTTCTAAAAGTAGCTCTGGTTCTTATCAATGCCTTACTGTACCTCAAATATTCTAATGAACTTTCAAGTGTTTAACTATTCTAACATATTTATGGGGATGTCCCAATTACTAAGAGGTATTTTCTCACTTTACAGTTTCAGAAATGGCAACAGCAAAGATTCGGAGATGCCAGATGAGCAAGTGAAGATTTAGTTCACAATCGAGCATGAAACAGAACTTCCAACTGATTACATGAGACCACTTCACTTAGATACGGTTCTCAACGTTGAACTAATTTGTGAAAAGACCCTGCTAGATCGTTTGCTACTCAGGCTTATTCCGAGTCCACATTAAAACTTGCTCCTTCAGGTTTCTTGATTATAATTTCAGGACCATATTTGCATGAACACTTGTAAGACAAAACTGTTATTTTGCACATTTTTAATATAATAGTTTTGAAGGGGGAAGTTCTAAAATAAACATAAATTATTTGGATCTCTGACTTTAGAGTGGGCAAAGATCAAAGTGTTTTTACAATTCATTAAGCATGTCAATCCAACTAGAGGCTGTGTTGCAAAGGAATAAATACTTAAACTGCTCCCCAAGCTAAATTGTGTTTTCAGGTGGGTTTGTTTCCATTTAATGTTGTTATAACTGACAGCCAAGAAATGCAAAGCAAGGATTTAAGGTGCCACACTTCGAAGAGTTCACAAAACACTTGTGTGTAATTCCTCCCTTATTTCCAAATAAACCCTCCCCAGGGACACTTTGAGGTAGACTTTTAACTCTAAAACTTGACCTTGTGTAATTCATGGGATCTGCTATTTCCTTTATGTCTACAAATAGGGAACTCAGAATTTTAGAGATGGAACCTGTAATTCCAAACACAGTTAAAAAAATAGTAGACATTTTGTATTTTCCACAGCTAGTTTACACCAGTAGTTAACATACATATAAAAAATACATGCATACATATAACTGCACACATATTTATACATATTTTATGTTTGATATTTTAATGAAAATATATGTGTGCATATATGAGTATATATGTAAATAAACCTACGGCAGAAGTTTGTCCTGGTTTCAACTGGGACAGAGTTAATTTTCTTCATAGTAGCTGGTGCAGTGCTGTGTTTTGGATTTGATGCAAGAACAACGTTGGTAACAAACTGATATTTTTAGTTGTTGCTGTGTGATGTTTATAGTAAATCAGGGACTTTTCAGTTTCTTGGGCATGGGACATTGGGAGGGGACACAGCCAGGACAGCTGACCTCAACTAACCGAAGGGCTATTCCATACCATATGATGTCATGCTGAGTATATATAAGCTGAGGAAAGAAGAAAGGAGCAGCGGCATGGCATTAGGGTGTTTGTCTTCCCAAGTCACCGTTAGGCGTGATGGAGCCGTGCTTTCCTTAGGATGGCTGAACACCTGCCTGCTGATGGGAAGTAGTGAATGAATTCCTTGTTTAGCTTTGCTTTTTCTTTACCTCAATTATTATCTCAATCCATGAGTTTTCTCACTTCTACTCTTCTGATTCTCTCCCCCCTCCCACTATGGGGGGAGTGAGCGAGCGGCTGCGTGGTGCTTAGCTGCTGGCTGGGGTTAAACTACATCACTCTGGCAACAAAAATACAGTAATTCCTTGCTAAAAGCAGCTGCTTACCCATTTGTTCTATGAAAACTATGCATTTAGCATGGCTATCTCTGCAAACCATAGTACTTATAGTACTTCTAGGATAAAGAATTTTCTTACAGAAATAAGTATACAGTGATATGTGTAATTGTTGAAACATTTTTAAGGCAAGATTTGACATTTTTCTCTCAGGCTTACAGCTGATGTAGTCTATCCTGCCACAATGCAGTAGGGGAAGGAATCTCTTCCAATTAAGACTAGGCAGGATGCCAGCAGGGAAAGGAAAAATGCTATGAAGACTTTGCTGGTCTGAAAAATCTTACCACTGTTCATCGTATTGAGGGGTTTTTTTGGGACTGCTGTGTATTTTAAAAGCTACAAGCTTGAAACTTGGAGAAGCGAGGTAATCCTCAAAGTGCCTGAATAAAATCAGAGATTCACTTCCTCACCAACTGATGCTTGCAAACTGCAGGATTTACTCTCTGTTATTTCCTACTCCAAAATAACTGATTTGTAACACCTCATTGTTTACTATACATTCATATAATCTGTACATTATCTAAAACAGGGTTAAGCAGAAAATTTAATTAAAGCAAATGTGAAGAAGTGAGGGAGAAATCTGATTAACACACTAAGGTCCCAGTCTAAGTGATTACCAGCCAACAACATAAAATTGCCATATTGCATCTAGTATTTTGGAATGTCTAATTTAGGGGAATCCCTGCAGCCATATATGAAATTTTACAGCATTTGTTCCTGATTTAAAATATCCATTAGTTAATGCTTGTGAAAAAAGACAGGAAGAGCATTGTATGAATACTAAGCACTTCTATTATTTGAACATAAGTAAGCTTTAAGAATGTTAACAATTATCATAAGGAAAACTAAGAGGAATATCAGCATAATATCTTTTCTTCTAGGGAGCAGGTCTTGTGTCTGCTAAATCAAAGTACTTTGGGCAATACTCTTTGGAATATGTTCACACTGAATGCATTGGCAGAAATTATTTTAATTTTTTTCATATGGAAATCAATGGATTGTTTTACTGACTTCAATATGAATCAAATAATCCTTCATGTGGAAGAAATTTCCAAATTGCTCTCCTTAGCATAAGTAAAATGTAGGTAAAAATCAATTCAAGTAATTTGATCCTGATCACTTATGCCTGTTTTATATTCCCACTCTATTTCCTTCATTTATCTCTATCACGGGAAGATTCATTGTTGGTTTTGAACAGATGTCAGCAGCACTAAACAATCTTAATTTCCATAATTTATAATGCACCTGTGTAATATTCGAAAGATAAACAAAAGTGTTAAACTAATATAATCCATTTTGTGGCCGTAATAGCTACTTTCTTCTTGGCAGTTTTGCAAACAGTTAAGATGCCTGGATTTTGGTGGGGTTTTTATTATTTTATTTTTTAATCCTTCACTTGTTGAGCTTTGATTTGTCTTTTTCCCTCTACTTTGTTCTTTGTACTCAGCTTGGTCTGTTGGGTGAATCATTCTCCACCCGCAGTTGTCTTATTCAGTGCATCTGTAAATTCACTGCAACTCATTCAAAACCCAAAAGGGACATATGCCTCAAGTTTTGCTTTAAGAAGCAATCTAAACCTGCAGTGCTGTTATATATATAATGTACTGTCCTACTTTGGTAACCACAGCACCCCAGCATTTCTTTATAGCCTCAGTTCCCAGCCGGTGGTGCCAAAAATTGATCTAACCTTTGCAATTTTCTATAAGACAGTAATTTTTATCATGATGCTACATAGCCTTTTATGATAAAAGAAGTATGAAGTGTTCAGTAATGTCTGGGGTTGGAGCCTGGATTTTCAATGGTTTAATGCTGCTCCAAAGGAAAGCCTAAAAAAGTAGGTGAGGGGAAAAAGGAAGGAAGATGCCTGAAGAGCTGCAGAAGTTATGAATAATTTTCTCCAAAAAAAATCTTTCTTTATTTTGCCATTGCATTCAGCTCAGCTTCCTTGTGATCTGGATTATGCCAGACTCAGAAATCACTGCTAGGGGAATTGAATTACCATATCCTAGGTAGAAATTTTGAAAAAGTTTTAAAAAAATTTTCAAGCTTAATGAAGCCTTAATATCCATGTTAGAAATAGTAGAAACTTCTCCATTCAGACCTGATCATAGACTGCCACTTCTAACTCCATAAAACTATACATAGATTAAAATGGTATCAAAAAGAGCAGAAAGAAGCCAGAAAGACTTCATATAAAACCAGCTATTAATTCTTTAATTTTCCATTAATTTCCAATCTTCATTTGTCCTATCTTTTCGATCTTATATTAGTTTGGATTCCTGTTTCCAAGTTCTAGGTTTATTGTGTATTTCTTTAGTTATCACTTATCAAAATCAAATCATCCTCTTTCACCATGCTGGCTACTGAGTTTCTAAGTTTTCTGTAATTTCTGTGATATTGCTTGCGTTTCTGAAGGCTAAAAGTTCTTCCAGGTAACACTGAGAAGAAAGCAAGGATTTTGCTCAAATCCTGAATTCATTTTTTTTTCTGAAAATGACCAATTGAATATACATATATATATACACATATATATGTATACACGTGCATACACATTAGACAAAATCTTAAAACACTTGAATCAAAAATAATTCAGCTTACTGTCATCTGATATACTGCTTGCTTATTAGTTGTTCTGCTGTTTCCAACTGCTCATAATTCTGCTTATAAAGTTGGAAAGAATTTCTTTTTTGCATTCACCTTTGGAGTCTGGATAAAATGAGAACTTAAAGTGTTTCAGTAGATTAAAGGCAGCTCCTGCTTGCTGTCAGGTCTGAAACCAGAAACCAGTAGGCAATGAAGTTGCAGCTCACTAACCACAAATTTCATGCAATTTCTACTGATGCAACTCCAGGGCTAGCTGCAAGAGAGGGGGGTTTATCACACATTTTTTCTCTCTGACTCCAAACTCATCCCTTCTGGAGTTGCTCATAATCTTCTCAGTGTTTTTCTGTTGCTCAGAGGAAGAGTTAATCAGTCTGTCTATATTGCTATATTATTTCTACTGTCATGTCAAGCTGATGTTTCACTTATTTTCCCCAGTTCTCTCCCATAAAAGTACATGTGCTAACGTACTGTTTTCAGTCAGTTGAGAATAATAGCAGGAAAAAAAGAGCATAGGAAGCACTGAACTTAGTGGGAAAATGGAATGTCTACAAATGTAGCATTAAAAATTTCTCTAAGAATTAAGGATAAAAAATGCATTGCTGGTGCAATGTTGGTTTTAGACCTGTTGTTGAACTGATTTGAATTACAAGCAAAGATTTTCAGGGTCAGAAAAAACAATATCTCTAAATATATATACATATATATATATATATATATATATATATATATATATATATATATATATATAAATTTAAGAAGCATAAAAGCCAGTAGTGGTGCATCTTTAGTACATAACAAGGGAAAAGATACAAAAATTCACTTTGAATGTAGCTTATACCTCCTTTTCCTGCTTTCTCCTTCAGATACCAGAAGAGAGTCTGATTTAAAATGATATATATTTAGAGCACTAAAACAGTATTATTTCTGAAACAGTCTAGAGAAATGGTTATACAAGCTCTATATTCTTCTGTGAACTCTTCAAACCCTTTTGATTAAATAAATATATTTTTACATTATAATAGTAAATATCCTATAATAAATAACAATGAAGATAATTTTTCTTTTTTCAGTAGGTATTCATGAAAATCCAAGATTAAACATTGGTTCAAACACTTTAAAATACATGCAGAAGCTAAGAAGGATCGATGAAGAGCTGAACTGGAAATACCACTGTGTTATTAAAACAGGCAATTAGGTAACGGAATTTTTTGTTATTGTTTGATCATCATATTAAAGCAGAGTAGTTTCTTATTCTGAAGGCATTTTAATGTTTTGTTAAGTTGAAAACTTTTTTTCTGAGAAAATAATAGGATAATTACTAAATTACTATATATATAGTATATAATTTATAACTTATTTTAAGTTTCAGTATCAGGCCCAATGTCTTAGAAATTGCAAGAATATCCTCTGCTTTTACCTGGTTACAGTCAATAGTGGACTATACAAAGAGAGATGAAACAGTATTAGATTTTGAAAGGATGAAAGGGAAAATCCCTAAACTGAATTTTCTGAAAACCTATTGAGATAAAATTTTGAAAGCATTCTTTTTTAAAACTGTTCTTTCTGCTTTCAAATACAAAATATTTTGCAAATGTCACCATTACCTCAAAGAGAAATTTCAGGTCTCCATAACTAACTCCCTGTCAGATATACCAACAATGAATAATCATGTACAAAGCAGCCCATGTACTCTGCTAAATTAAAAACAAGCAAACAAACAAACAAACCAAACCAAAACAAAAAACCCAGCACTAATACAGTTGAGTGGTACATTTTCTTTACAGTAGAAGAACAGAGGAAATGGTAAGAAATAGTGCGGTATCTGGAGGCTTCATGCTGCCTGGAAATAAATTCACAAAGAGAGAAAGGTTATATGGAAAAAAATGAATGGAAAGAGTAATGAAAGGTGAGAAAGATGCATATGTCAGCTATAGTACATCACTTAGAAGGAGGGAGAACACAGAATAAGTCTGCAAGTTTGGAAAAATGATTACAGCACAGGTAGCAATGAAATGTAGATCGCACTGCAGTGTAATAGTAAATTGAAATTTTTTAAACTACAATAAATAAATAAAAATAAAAGACGTCAGGGAAGAAGATGGAAAGGTTTTTTATTGGTGCTAAGGAGATCTTCCTGACAAAGGTAATGTTCTTGTAAAAGAAACACTGAGAAACTAATATAACTATTAAAGAGGTCAGATATGAGAGGACATACATAACCACCTAAATGAAGGATAATTCTGTTTTAATGTAAAAAGAAATACAGCATCTTTGGTACTATTTTTGATAGAAATCAACACTCTGCAACATCCTCTGATTAAATACTTTCCACACCATGGTAACCAATGACCTGCATTTGGTCCAATGAGAACACTAATGTTCGTAACTTTTTTTCAGATAAATCGAAGAAATAGCTTGAGTATGACGAGAATCATAGTACTTGCCTGGAGTGAGTGGAGCAGAAGAAGAGTACTGAAAGTAAAATTAATGGAGTTTTTATTAATCTCTCCAGTAAACATTACTAAACAAAGTAGTCATCTGGAAATGCCTCCTGCAGAGGGAGAATCAGAGTATTCCAGGTGCAGCGCAACTCGCCATATACTGTAGCTTTTCTTGTTAGGAGAAGGGAGAGTCAGAGAGAACACTAACAATGGGTAGAAATTAGAGTAATCATGAGACTGCTCTAAACTGTCCTAGAGGCCTTGGAGAAGGTGACTTTAGCTCTGTGTCACTTTAAATTGTACATAGTAAATTTTGAAAATAATTCTGGTAGAAAAACAGTATCTGTCACTGGAAAAATACTGCCTGCAGTAACTTCAACTAACCTTACTTTTAAAATACGAAGAAGAATGAATACTGAACAGAAGGAGCAAATTAAAAGGCACAAAATTATCTGTTAAATGGTATCAGTTGAAGACTAAAAAAGAAAGTAAGCTATGATTGTGGTTAAATCCATTTCTTTTAAATCTATTTTTTGTTGCTGTTCATGGCTTAAGGGGGAGTCAGTCTTTCCTCAGCTATGTGTAACTGCTAGATACCAAGGACCTTCTCTTTAGTCAAATTGTTTGATAAGATGTGTATGTCACATTGATAAGGAATATGAATCAAATGCATGTTATAAATATTCAAGACAAGTTACAGTCCTAAATATCTCTGAGAATGTTAAGTCTTTAAAGCCCATTTATTATTAAGCAAATGTATTCAAGCAAAATGCCCGTTCAACATTTTGGTCTTTAAATTCCACTGACAAGGAACCAAACCTCATAGAAAAACTTCTCAAGAACTCTGAATACACCAGGCATAATTTAATCTTTCTGTGTGCATGTACACATATATATCCACAATTGTGCGTACCTCACTAGTATTTTCTAAGCAAGCCACTGAATGTGAACATTATTTTTTCAGTTTAAATGCAAACTGTCTTTTAAAAGTAAATTTTTAAAGCTCAAGTAGAAGACAAAATGGAATTAATGGGATGTGACAGTGAAAATCAGATCTTGACTGTGGTTTTTTTTTCCTTTTTCTGCGGTACAACCATGAAAAGGTTCAGTGGGTGATGGGAAATATACAAGTAAATACAGTATTACTCCACCTACTCTGATGATCTTTTGCATTCATTGACTCATTTCCATAATATCTTGTCATCAGACCCCGAAGTAAAAGTTAGAAGGGATGTTCAGAGGCTGATGAATATAAGGAACCGCTGATGATTACAATAGGACTCATCATCATTTTGAAAGGAAAGCTGTCTTTGTCTGACAATTGTCATACTAGTGTTATATTACTGATTTCTGAAGCAGCAAAAATACAGAAGAAAGTTCTTGTGATCAGAATAGTCAATGATCATATAATTCTTACAACAATATTTTGACAGAGGAGGAGGAAAAAAGATCCTTTCACACACAAAACAGATGAAAAATGGTAAAACACGCATCTGTAACATATATATAAAAACAGTTACTTGTTTAATTACTATATATTTATTAAATTCAGCCCCTGAGTCTGACACATCCTTGACATAAACATACTTAACCTGCAGTTATGCAGATTTTGTTGTGTTTATTTGTAAATGTTTCACACAGGAAACAAAGGAAACAAAGTCATCTTACCTATATATTCTCCCAAATGCAGAAAACTAGTTATGTAAGACCAAATTCACAGACATCTTCATGTATCCAATTAAAATGCAGCTATTTTTCAATCACACCAAGAAATACTTTCCAGTCACTTTTCCATCTTCCATCTGATCACGTGAACAACTTGGAACCAAGTGTCTGCTCTAAGTTTCATAGCTGTTACTAGCATGCTAAAGAGTATCAAGTAATCCTTTGTTAATTAAGATCCTGCTTTAACCATGTTTCTTCAGTTTCAAACCTGTCCTTAGTGATGTGAAGATTTCAGAATAGAAGACATAGAACTGAGAGACACTCCTGATCTTTTCTACATAGGATGCTGATTTCACTTTCCTTTATCATGATGTTAAGATAAGACTTTGTTGGTAAGGTAGAGTCTTGGCTGGGTAGCCAAAACCTACAAAAAATGGACTGCCATACCCACTGACAGTCTGCTTTCCTTTAAAAAGAAAACATTTCAAAACAGAGAAATCTTATTTTTGAAAATATTTTTGAAAAGTTTCTATTGAAAGGGTACAAAGAGTACATATGCATAAACGGCATTAAGCTAGTGTACTTCCTTGTCTTTCTATATTTGTGTAATAGAGCACAATTTTTCACTGAAATAACATGTGAAAAGTTGTTGTATTTTTATTCATTTATTTTGATTACTATCCTACTCTTAAATAGAAAATTAGAACCATTTTATTTTGCACATGTTCCATCATAAAATATCACATTAGTGTGCTGCTACCACACCACAGTATTAAAAAAGGTGCCCAAAATAAGGCATTTCATTGAATTTTCTAACTTGGATTTCAGCTTATGAGCAAAAAAATTAAGCTGTTTATTGAATTGCTACTGACTAGGTAAATATGATAAGAGGGTGATATTTATCTGACCTGAATATTCTAGCTGTGTGAACTTTAACTTTTTAACAATGGAATAACTAAGAGATGACATTTTCTTTGAAGCTTGGTAATACGGAACTCCTAGTAAACAGTACAGCTGGCATGCTGAACTGTTGTGACGGATATAGCTTTGCTTATTTCATTAATGTATTTAAATTAGATCTTCAAACTACTTTAATTTGAAGTGTCTTTCTATGAAATTTCTGCTTTGTGTTTAGTATATAGAGATTTGCTGAGCTATGATCCATAGCAGATGGAAGATCCCACCGAGGAAATTTTACAAGACTTCACCCATTCTGACTACTGATTGCACAAGAAAATATGTCATCACAGCATGCAGAATAATGTAGTACCTCAAAAAGTGTATGAAGCTGTGTAGGAGATCTATAAAAACAATTATGTCAAAAGTATTTGGAGGTGCTTGCATAGTTTAAGAAGAATAGGAATTGCCATAGATTCCTTTGTTCTGCTTCTTGAAAGGCTTAAGATTACAGACTGCAACCAGGTCATGTCATACAAAAAAGACACAGACTGTTTTAGTGCTTTTTATTTTTCTCCACACTTCTCAATTGCAGTAGAACACTTATTCCTAGGCCCTGAAAAACAAGGGACAAAAAAAGCCTTGTGTTTCCAAGCCTTTTTATAAGGAAGACAGCTTCTGCCTACAGACTATGTATTTAAAGCGACATGGCAATACCCCAGCAAGGAAAATTAGAGACCCTTTTGCCTACAGATCTATTGTCAAGTCCTTGACTAACAGGAGGCAGTTCTGCAGTGGTACCTCCTTTGCAATAGGAGACAATAAATCAGAAGGCAATCACAACCATCTATTTTGTAAGCTGACTTCATGCAAATATGCTGACATGCAATGGGCACCTATTGATAGCTAAAGCAGGATATGTACCCCAGAAAAAACATCAGTCCATCAAAGGAAATTTCACTCTGTTGAATCTCACTACTTCCACTCCTACAACAATGTTCTCTTCATCTGTCATTTGGGAATGTGATGTAAACGTACAATCTAGTGCCATGGCTCATGGAAACAAGCACAAAAATATGCTTATCCTTTTGTGGTGTTCCTCTTTGCTTTCAAGATCACTTTCTCTGGAATCAATAGTCTCTCTTGATCACTTCTGTTTCACAGTTTTCTAAGAAAGAAAGATAAGCACATTTGAAAGGGGGACAAAGGGTTTTCTATGTGCTAGAGGAATGGTTATTGGAAGCCATTAAGTATTGGGATAAAGAGCGTGTTACAGTGAGACAAACCACAGGGATTCATCTCCATGTGCATGTTTCAAAGGGCTTAAACAGAAAGGTATTGCCTGCTTTTCAGTATAATATGTAAAAAAAAAAAAAAAAAAAAAAAAAAAAAAAAAAGACTTTTCACTCACAACTTTCATATTAAATTTAAAGTAGAAAAGTTTGCAGACGAGATATTTTATCTGCCATCATAAATAGAAATGCTGATTTTTTACTTCTACAGAAATAAAAAATAAAAGTAAAAATAAAATTATTGCAGTGGTTTTTCACAGCAAAATTAGACCAGTACAGACCAAGTGCAGATGTGGGAAACTATGCTGTGATATGACAACCAGAACGTGGACTGGAAAAAATACAAATGAGTAACAGTGTCAGAGGTTCCTAGTTTACTGACAGTTTTGGTTCAAGCTGCCACTGCCAGCACGAAAGTGTGGGTCTTGGTTTTCAGTCATTGACCACATTCTCTGTGGCATAGAAACTTGGATTATATTTTGGAAAAAAAACATATAGATCACAAAATACAAAGCATCTGCCTACACAATTAAGTAGTTTGAGAATATAATTTAGTGAGTACCTAATTCCACTTACACTGTTTAAATTCTGGCCATCAAAGAAATCGAGGACAGCCATTGTTTTATATACCCTAATCTTAATACTCCTTTATACAACCTACTCCTAATATAAAAACAAAACAAGTCTCAGTAAAGACTTATCTGTGGACTACAAGTATTTTCTGTCCTGAGTGTGTTAATTGAGAGAATGTTTCTTCAGTGATATAGAAGAAGAATGAAAAAATGAGAGAGGAAAATATATTTGTTGACTTTAAACAAATTATGTGTTTGTAAAGGCAAGGGAATCTTGTACTTGAAAATGAATCTGGAGTATAACTACTTCTCATTCTGTAGTCTTGTGATATTGCACTGGCAGCAGGTAAAGTACCACAATTACTTAACCAAGCTTATCTGCACTTAAGGACAGTTAAGGGGTAGAGTATACCAACTGGCCATTTGATCTTAACTATACTGTGTTAGTGACTGTCTAAGCCAATCATTATTTCTCCACATAGGGAAGCTAAACAGATGCCATTTGCTGACACTTGTTTTCTTCCCCATGAGTATATTAGAACACTCTCCCACATCACAGAATTATGACAAAGAATGAATGCCAAATACCATAACTGGTATCAATGTAAATGTCCTGAATATAAAATAAAGCTCTAACTATAGCTGAGGAAATGCAAAGTAGGCACCACTTACAGGTGAGTGCTGGACTTCCAGAAATTGAAAGCTCATTTAAATCTAACTGAAATAGTACTCTTAATTTGTAAGACAAATTTGAAGCTCTTTAGGCACTATGCCACAGACAGACCTCTTGACAGTACATTCAAATGCTTCAGGAGAAGGTTTTCCAAGTAGATCATAATACGTTCATGAGTATCAAAGTTCAGAAGCCTGGGCATTTCAATGCTGAAAAAAATTGAGACTATATGTGAAGATAAAGAAAGTCCAAACCATAAGGAGTCTGGTGGTACTAATGAAGAAACTAAGCACTTAGGAGTACTTGCGAGAAAACTAACTTAGCTGCTAATTGCCCTAGTTCAGTAACTCTTCAGTTGTAGGTATTGATTTTGGCATTCCTTTTTTAGCTTGACTCCTATTGACCCTAATCCTCATTATGTTTACTCTATGCTGTTCCCAAAAAGGGCAGTGCCAGACTAACAATTTTCAACACTGAAAATACTTTTGCACACGTGGAACTTAGGTTGTTTTCCAAGACTTTCAGCTGAGGAGGCAGAAGGGAGGTGATGGCAGTTTTTGTAGATTTTTCTCCACTGGTAACCAAATATATATATATATATATATATATATATATATATATATGTTTGGGGGTGGTTGTGGTTGTTTTGTTTGTTTGTTTTTTTACAGCAAAACTAAATTTAAAAATTTATTTATTTTTTAAGTTTGAGTGTGAGAATGACAAATTAAATGAAACTTCTGAAGGATTAACTCACAAAAGAAAAATCTTGTAATAGTTTTGCCTTATACCTCTTTCAGTGCCCAAATAACTCTTCTCATAAAAATGGATATTCTCCATTGAGTCATGTATTTCCAGTTCTGACAGTTTGCTCCTCCTCCACTAGAAAAGGTTCAGACAATGAAAATGCTTTTCAAATATTGAGAGACATCACTACATTAAGTTAGTTCTTTTAAGTTGAGGACAATGCAACAGTTAGAGGTGAAAAACTGGTATGTAATTATATACCACAATTTTATGTCTGGGGCTAGTATTAGAGATTAAAGTCATCACTGTCACATTAAAAAAATCACAAACTTAAATAAATGTACATGGAATTTAGTGGAAAATATCCTTAAAGTACTGTTTTCTACAGAGGGAAACACCTGTCTAGCTACTTACTCCTGCTGGTTTATAATTTTTACACCTGTTCATGGAGGTGATGACTTGCTAGATAACCAAAAGCAGAGGGTGAACATTTAGGTTCCTGACAATGCAGACTTATCCATACAGAAATAACAAAGGTTTTCTGATGACTTTGAAGGCTCAAGAGGCATACCTTTTTCTACTCAGTTCTAACATACTGAATCAACTTCTGAAAGGAAACAGAGTAAGAGAAGGTCTGAAACTTTTTAAGAGAAGGATTGCTAAACACATAAGGATGATCTAACATTTCAGTAGACATCTGCATCTGAACATTACTATATGCATGATGGAAAAGAGCTGTGATACAGATAATGAAAAGTGATTAAGAAATTCTGTATTAGCCTGAACTAGCAAATTTTCATGGCCTTTGGTCTGGGCAACAGACAGTTCATCTTGATGGGACACAATGCAGCAAGGCACCTACCATTCTCGAGGAAAGCTCAAATCCAAAATTTGGTCCAAAACTGAAGGTGGACTGCCTCAAAGTACATTTATAATAACTCATAGATTTACAAATTTATGAATTTAGTCAACTGCTTCTTACTGTTATTCACTAGCAGCTGATATTCTAGCTGCTCTTTCTTCTGTGGTTCATGTACGTAGTTTGCTCATATGCATGCACGGAGTTGTACTTTGTCTTTGCTTTTCATTTGCTGTAAATAGGAGTCTGAACACAAACAGCCCTCGTTTGTATTCTAGAACTTGCCCGACACACTTGCTTACAAAGTAATGTTACTAAGAGTTACCCTCTTATCTAACAGATCTCTGACAGTTAGAGATGGGAATGAGGAACTGGCAAGTGTGTCTTCTTATCCTGACAGGTAGCATAGACTTGGGCATGGACTTCCCTGTGCATCACTTGTAATTGTCAATGAATTCAAACTCACAGCAGCTATTTGTAGTACTAGATACATACTAATTTTTCTTATAAATTGCATAGGTTTTATTAATAGAAAATGTTTTCTAATACAAGTTACACTTGAGTAGTTTCAGTTTGAAATACTTTTTTTCTTAAAGATTTGATTTTAAATAAGGAATTTATCAGAAGAGTGTTTACCTTCCCTTTTAATAGATGATATCACTTACAGTCTAGAGGAATATAGGGTGAAATTCCATCATCAAAGTATTTACACCTGGAAAATATCTGTGACTACTTCCTATAAGTATATATATAACATACTTAACTGGTTTCTCTTCACTCACACTTTACAAGGCATAAATAAACCCATATTTCTGTAACAAGTAGGACACTAGACTGTGTTTGGACCTTTCAGTGAGTGAAGACAAGGTGTCTATGGTTCTTAAAAAAAAAAAAAAAATAACCACAACTAAAATATGCCCCAGAAATCTAATCAGTTTTTCTGCATGTGAATTACAGAAGGCAATCAAATGGGGAAGGAAGATGAGAATCAAATGGGGAAGGAAGATGGTAAACCAGAAAATTCATTACCCACACACTTCAAAATTGCACAAAGTCCACCTATTAGCCATTTGGTTTTCAGAAAACAATTATATTTACTGTGAGGATTATTGAGATCATAAAGCATATTTTAGCATTCAGATGTATTTGTCCTTGTTGCTCTCTAATAATTTCATTACTTACAGTAAACCTCTCTAAATATATTTGTAAATCATGGTCTATGGCTGATATTGTGGTAAACTGCCATTTGTGCCACACTGAGTTTATGGAGATTCTGGTAAAAATGCAAAGCCATCTTCAATTATTCAAAAGGGTCACTTCAGAATATTTTGTGTGTGTTCCTATAAAATTGTTCATAGCTAATAGAGTTAGATATGCATTAAAATGTATAACAATAAATTTTCTTATTTCTGCTATTATTACTTTTTATCATAATTAACAAATACTAAACTACTTTTTACACATAACTTCTATTTATACAGAAGATACTATATATATTATTATATATAGGCTTTTAAAAATAGGTTGGTTTAGTTTTGAAGTATCGTTGTGAAGATATCAAATGGTTACTGCTGCTCTGTTAAACAATTTCCAACATCATTTTTCTCAACAGTAGCAACACAATGATCACTAGCATAACTGTAACACCTGAAGCTTGTTTTATCGTGTTCCTGACTAATCCTGCGCAGACTTAGTACAAAGTACTGCTAACTATGATGAAGAACTGGTCCAATTAAACCTCGTAATTTTGATATAACTGATAGTGGCTACATACCCAAAGTAAACAGAGCTTTGCAGAATTTTGTTGTGAAAAAAAATGAAGATGAGTCAATTGAGGAATAGTATTCTAAAACTAATCCACTCTTTCCAGGCCTGTGTCCATACTGTTCCCACTATGAGCAGCTGTTCATGTGGATAGAGACTGACAAGAATTTCAAAACCAGCCATATCACAGTTTGAAAAAAGTTGCTTAGTCAAACGTTGCCCAAGGCCTCCCTGCTCTGATAAATGCACACAACTAGGGACTAGAGCTCTTAGCTTTAACATGACTATTTACAGGATTAAACTGTGTTACATGTGAGGACTGAATTATCCACCTCTTTACTGTCAATTTCTCCTGAGCAGTATATCTGAAAGCAATGAAATCACAACTTATAGCTACAAATACCACAGTCACTGGTAGCCCACTTATGTAGTTAAAATAGAGGGGTGAAAGCTTGCCCACAGAAACAAATACTGCAGTATGGATTTTTATTTTTTTTTTTCCTTCTGAACTTTTTTGGGGTGAACTGTAACTTTAGCTGGCACTGAAGCTTTGAATCCTCAGTATTTGTGTCATAAAATGACATGTACATCTCGATGTGCCTACACATGGATCTTATGACAAACTGGAAGCTGCAATTCAGTCCTGTCTTGAAGAGAAAAATATTTTGCCCTGAGCAAGCTTAAAAAAGCAAAACTAAAGGTACATGCCTAAATGTCTAATAATACATTTGATAACTTCAGGATGAAAACCAGGTATCGTTTGGGAGCATAATACATTCTACAGCTACTACATAGCCCTTGAAAGTGAACATCAGAATACTTTGATTGCAGGTTAAAACCACAGAAAAAAGCTCAAAGGAAGAAAAATCTTCCATAAAAATTTGCTTTTTTCACTTTAGGTGCATTCATCAGACCCCATCAAACACTGAAGCTATTTTCTACTAGTTTTAAAGTAAGCATGATGATAATTTTCTTTTTTTTTTAATGCAGTTAGATTATTTTGCTATCTGTCAAATTGACCCTATGATAGGGATGTAAAGGGAAGAATGTAGAAAGAACAAGAATTGCATGCCTGTGCTCTAAGCACATAAAATACTTTCAAGACAATGTGTTTTTTTCTTTTGTGAAGATGCTCCTTATTCTAGAAAGTGAATTCTGTAAAACCATTTGTAAAATTTTAATTTAAAAATGCTAAATTTTTAGTTTTAAAAATTCAACTTAATTAAAAAAAAAAAACCTCCCCAAATTTTCTTAGTCTATACTTTGATAAAAAGACTTTTCTGGGAAAGTCTTGAAGAAAAAAATCATTCCTTTAATAAACAAAATAATTAATCCACCAGCCCACCGGTTAAGTCAACATCACCACGGTGACTGCTAATACATGTTGATTCAGAGAAAAGCAACTCTGCTGATTTTCTAAGGAGTATATTAGAGCGTAACAATGATTTCACCGAGTCCAGAAATGTACTGTTCTGCTACCTGACATTTGTTTCATCATCTCAAAAATGTTTTATAATTTCATGAAGATCTCTCATAAATGTGGTCCATTTTTTCCTTCCATTAACTTGGCTGTCCTCCATGTCTTATCTGGACTGGGAAGGAAAGAACTTAGAAAACTGCAACTTAGAAAGTTTACAGAACTTTGCAACAAAACATGAATATTTTTTATTTGCTTAAATTGGTGTTTAACAATACAAAGTAGGTTTCCACAAATGGCATTACCTTTACTGTTTATTAAAAAAAGATTTAAAAAAATCTGTACAACATTTTGTGTCACTATGATTTGAAGTTTTTCATCTTTTTAACTAGCTATCTCCAATAATTTTAGTTTTGCTAAAATCTGGGAACATAGAATGACTTTCCCCCCCCCTTTAGATTTCTTTATTTCACTTGAAATATTTTTTTCAGCACTTGAAGCAACCCTATATAATGTCATTGTCTAAAGACTGTATGCATAAGCACTGTGATCTAGAAAATGGTGCCAGATCTGAAGAATACTATTTAATCTAAATATTGTTTACTTTCTACAAAGGTTGCTGTTCTGAATTTTATTGAAATATTTCTCACAGTCCTGTCTCACTTTGAGACCAGACAAGTGATGAGAAAATAATATAACATTACTAATTTTAATTAGGACGGGGCATACAGATTAAATATTGATTTAAACTTGCAAGAAAATAGAACTGTTTGGAACCAATTTTTTTTTGTTAGAATATAGTTACTAATTCAGACATCATGGCTAAGAGGAAAAAAACCTAAACAATTTCACTTTATATTTCTTTTTGGTAGAAAATTATATATTGCAATGTTTACTCTCTCTGTACACTAGAACTGAAACTGAAATGCAGACATCTGTGATATGGAACTATGCAAGATTTTCCAGCTCAGAAATGGTTAAGCTTTTTTTGGTTTAAGTCAACATTAAATAGTATTCACCTGCCATTGTACTTTATATGAACTGTAATTTCGGTGCTTCATACTTGCTTTTTTTTTTTCTATTACTGTCCAGCTGAGATTACTTTTCAAGGGGTGCAATAGTTTTCCTAGTATGAAAACTGCACTGTACATGATAGACACAGCATTTTCATTACATTAGGAAGCAGCTAGGGTCAGCTGTTCCCTAAGGGATGGGGAAGGAGCCAGGAACCAAGGATAACTCCATCACAGACAGTGCCCTCAACAACAGGGTGCAGATCTGCAGGATCTAAGTGCAGAGCCTGGTGCTGATAACAAGGTACATCGACTGTCCCAGATAAGGCAAGTGGTGAACCAGATCCAGGGTCCAAACGAAAGGCCAGTCAGGAGCAAAAGTAGTTGAGGTCTGAGACAATGACAGCAGGGTTATGACACAGGTCCAAAGTCTTTCTGGGAGACATGGCCAAAGACAGTTCCAGACACAGGGTTGCAAGCTGAGGGGTCAGACCAGGAGGTCAGCTAGCTTACAATGCATGTATAAGGTCCACCAAGGGGGCAGCACCAGAGACAGTACTGAGAACAAGAACTGCTATGATGAGACTCAGCTGAGAACTAAAGGTTCAGGGTTGAGCTGACATGGAGCCCCAGGCCCATGGGCAGAGTCTGGGTAAGAACCCTGGGTGCGACTGTTCAGGGCCACTATTTATGTACTCAGGGTCCTGATACATTAAATCCCCTTTGAAAGAGGCAGAGCTGTGAAAAAATTGAACCATGTTCTTTGTAACGTAGGTGTGGTTGCTGAAAGTGTTTACTGTCTTTGAAGACAAGTGTGTAAATCACGTTTTGGGAGGTAGCTTGAAATATGCATTTGATTAGAGGTACTTATGTGAATTTATATGGATTAATAAACTTCCAGTCCAAAAGCACTTAGAAGAATCAGATACATGTTTATTCATTGTATCTGGCACTCTAACTTATACAATTTTCCCATTTTTAGAGCATGTTTCTTTAATGTCTTCTATGATTGCAATTAGATCAGTACCTAGAGGAAATGTATGCACTTAGACATTGATTGAACCCACTATTAATAGTATTTTCGGATTCTGTACTAGCTAGCAGAGAGTCAGATGCAACACAAAATGTTATTATAATTGAGCATTAATGCAAAGAGTACAAAAAAATCAAATAAGATTAACAGACCATGGATGCATTATCTGTCTTGGACTAATACAAGAAATAACTATGCAAAACAAGGAACTGCATTCACAAATTATCTTCATATTTTGAAAACAAAATATATAGAAGTTAACACTCTTAGAAAATATAATTTCTATAGATTGTGCAAACTTGAAATCTTGCTAGTATTTTGTGAACAATATACCTGAGAAAAGGTTCATTGGCCATTATAAATGTTCATTAAAATGTAATATTTTAATGTTACGGTGTTTAAAAATACTCTTTCATGCCTGAAGGATTTGCATGTCTGCACGTCTGGCATCAAAGCTGCTTTTACTCTACTGCTGTTGTTTCATACATCTGATAAAGTTGCTGGAAATCACTGATGCATACACTCCATGACTGGTATGGAACAACTCTACATTGCCTGACTATTTCTTGACTTTTTAAATACTCTAATATCAGTGCTGTACATTTGTTGTTTACAGGCAGAGCTATGGACTTAAGATCCATTTCATTCACATAATCTATAATATTATTTTTACATCTGCAGAATCATGCAACTTCTCTTGACAATAGTCCTTAAGTATTTTTATTATTTAGAAGAAAGCAGGCCTGGCTAACAATTACAGCAGACCCAAAAGTAACAAAATATTTCATAGGTCAAGCCTCCTTACCACAACCCTGCTCCTACAGACAGCAGGGCTTGTGTATTCAATTCCTTCTGAAATAATAAACTTCAAAGAGTAGACAGGACATGCATGACCAACAGGAGCTGAGGCAGTTGCTAAAACTGTGCCTAAGCACTGCAAAAATATGCTCAGTACGTGGAAGAGTGTATTATGATATGTTTGATGTTTCAGACTAAAAAAGTAAAACACTGAAGTACAGAAAGGATTTGTATTCTCTCCCTCTTACGCTGTTCAGGACAGCTACCTTTGGTGGGTATCAGGTTGTCTGCAAAGGCTAAAATTCTTACTTGTATGTCACTGCCTACAGCTGTGATTAAGGCACACATTCTCAGCAAAGACATTGAACAGTCAGTGCTTTCAACTAGAAGGTCTTTGTGGATTCTAAAATACTTGTGTCCATCCTGCAATAAAGGTCTACATTAGGTAACAAGCATAAAATATATCGCAAATTTATATGGTTACAATGTCTTTTTTTCTTTATGTAAGCTGACTGTGACCATTTCTATTTCTATTTCCTGCTCCTGCCACTCAGTCCTAACTCCTAATTATTGTGAGATACCTTCTAGAAAGAATAGCTTCATATTCAGGATAGGAGTGCTGGCTTGCCCACCACCATCATGACAACGACAGAATTAGTGAATTAGGCCTACAAAGGAGGCCATAAACCAGCTTGTATATGTATCTAATACAGCCTGAAGTCAAAACGTTATGCAATCTGTAGTCTGGTAACTATGTATCACAACAATAACTGTTAGGTAAAGCATTTGTACATGAGATGTGCCCTCCACCCACTTTGAAATGATCTGCAGAGGATATACATCTAATCTATTAGGTTCCTAAACTAAAGATGGGAGTTCAGGGAAGGCCTGAAGAAAAGGGAATACCTGGAATATGTTTTAGGTTTTTCCCTACTTCTCTATGTTTAAAAAGAGAATTTTTAAGACAATATTGTACGACATGATAGAAGAGAGAAGTTGGAGTAAGGCACCGGGTTCACACTTCTTTTTTGCAGTGATCAGCTCTTCCTAGTAAAACAATGCTTCTCATTTGACTTTGGTAAATTGAGTCAGGTGAAAGATAGTACTGCTACACCACAGAAAGAAGTTAGACTTCTGTTAGTATTAGTGGAGTTTTAGTTTAGCCCAGGGACTAAGTAGAAAGACAGGAGGCAGAAGACTGAAGAATTAGCTGTATCCATACAATAAATAACAGTCACTGTTGCTAATTTATTTATCTGATTACTACCAATCTTTTCAATACTATGTGATGAACCATAGCAAATTTTATACAAAGCATTAATGTTATTCTCAACCCTTTTTTTCATGTTATTAATTACATTTAACTTCTATTTTTATAATTATGTTTTTAAAAGATGAAAGCTATACTTTTTTTCTGGGAAGATTCATACAGACAAAAAGAAAAGCTTGATTCTGTTGCATGATCAAGTTATTTGCTGTTTTCTAGCTGGTTTATTTCATTATCAGGCATGTTTAAAAAGGAGGCAGCCTCATAAACGTGAGTTGAGACAATATCAATATCCTCAGTACTAAACTTTTACGATAAAAACTCTAGCAATTCGTTCAAAATCTATTACAGTGCATCTTAGAGGAAAAATCAAATAATTCTGAACTGCTGCCTTGGTAAGTTTGCAGTTGTCACAATAACCAATAGATATAAACTGCCTAGGACTCAAATAAGGGATACAGAATGCTCTGTACTGAGCACAGGATGGCTCTTCCACTCTGTGTACACTCAACATTTCAAAGCTTAATGAGGACAGCTGGAAGTCGAAAAAGATGGAGGCACCTAGGTCTCTGTCTAACCAGATGCCTTCACTCACTTATCCTGCATTCAGTAGCTGCTTCACCAGGGGGCTGTTCATATACAGATTCTGTATTGGTGGATGTGAATGAAAGGGCGAGTACCAACATCTCTCTCACCAGTCCTTCTGTGTGGGGAATAGCAGGAATCAATTTTTTTTCCAGTGTAGAAATTATTTGAGCACATTCTTTTTAGTTATAATGGCCATATTGTGTTAAAACCCTCACTGGTGTCTGATTAATTATTAAAATCACCACTCACACCAGGGCACTTGATTTCTAAAGGACTTGTGTCACTGTGTGCCATACAGCACTATATCAACTGATGCCATATCCTCACTCTTTTCCTATTCCAAATCCTGAAACACTGTTTCTACACACAGTCTTTTTCAAGCGAAATGGTGAGTCTGTCAAGGAGTCCAGGAAGGATTCTCTAAACAAATTTTACCTTAGCAAAATTAGTTCAGTGATACCAATAGCACAGCTGCATTATTTCCTAGGATAGTGACAAACTGAGACAAATATATGTGCAACATATAATTTTTATGTCTAAGAAAACAAAGCTTGAGTTTGAATATACTTTGTAAGGAAGAGATTTCAAGTTGTGTAACTGCCTAAAAGAGAAGGAAAAAAGCAGTTTTTGTGTATTTGTTTCTGATGTGTTAAGAAATTAGGAAACACTGGAGTAATTTTCTGTTTAACTTCTATAATTTGAACACAACAACGATGATTCTAGGTTTCTTGGGGGTGGGTTGTTTGTTTTTACTTTAGTGGGGTGGCATTTACTTTAAGAATCCTTTGTCAGCACAGCATCTTTGACTTGAGTGGAGTTAAACTAAAGATCTAGCCCTCAGTTTTACTTTTCTGCAGAATCTCTGTGTAGTTTTTGTTTCATGCTATATGTAGGCTAGGCCCCAGATGGAGACCTTATTGCAAACAGACACAGAGGTCTACCTAGGCAACGTGTTACAAAGTTCACCTTGCACAAACCTGTAACCTTCTGAACTAACACACTTTCAGAAGTTACTTTTGATGAATGGAATATGGATTCTGAAAGTTGTTTTTTCAAGTCTTATATAGTCATCATATATATGTATATATATATATAACACTTCACAGCTTCCTAATTCTGTTGTTCAGCCTAACAGGGAGTCTTGTAAACCAGTTAATGCTCTTCATTAAATGTGGGATATCCCCTCATAGGTATTCTTTTATGCAATAATTCCTTTAATTTTTAGCTACTCTCCCAGTATTATTCTAATACAGAGTCCATCACTTACTTATTCCACTGCAAAGACAGAATCACTGTACTGAAGTCTGAATTTGCTCAAGGTTTACACTGTCAACACAAGACTGCAGTTGCCAATCTCCATACTTAACATAATCAGGTATGTCTCTGAGGCAGTATGCAAAAAGAAGCTGGCAACAGCTGGATGTGGCTGGAAAATTACTGCTACTATTTATGGGAAGAATGTACTATTTCATACTGCGTTTGGATTCAGTGCCTGCCCATCCAATCCATGGACATGAAGTTTCAAATAGTTTGGTTAACTGACCCGCTATTACTAATGTTGAATGTCTGGGGAATGGCTGCTGTGTGCTGCAATGGCAAGTACTCCTTTGCAACTCCTTGTTCCAGTTGCAGCTTTATCCAATGTGTTGATTTCTCATGGTGTTTAAGAGCTAGGTTAACAGCAAGCCTTTTGTTTGGCATCTGGCAGGATTAACCTATGACAAAACTATTAAATTTCAATGCATAACTGAAGCTGTGTGACTCCTTCTTTCCAGCCAAGGTGGAGGAATTGAGCATTGCTCCCTTGGAATAGCCATTAGAGCCTGCTTTGTGGAAGAAGAACTGGATATGATTTACTTTAGGTGGAAAGAAAGAAGTAAACACTGCCATTTTCTAGGATCTGACTGTTTTAATCATTCAACTGCTTGATGAAAGCATTGTTATTTTTTCCTTTTTTTTCTTCTGTTAAAAGAAAACAATGGTCACTCAAATATGCAGGAAAATGCTCACAAAGTGAAGCAGGATCAAGCCCTTCAGATAAAATCAGAGGAGAAAATCTGCAATTCATCTCAGACTTCGCTTAATGAAGTCATGAGCTCTTCTTTTCCACAGATGTTTGTAAGCATGTGCAGAATAACAACTCTGCGTATTTAATAGAGAAAGCTGAGAATCTGAGGCACTTACATGGACATCCAGAATCAAGTTCAATCTGACCAGAAGGGAAAAATCTGGGGTATGGAGGGATTCAAAATTGAAAATTTTGACTTGGATACTGAAGTTCTTTTTTAATCTCTTTTTAATCTGCAATTTATTCTCATTTTTGGAAAAACTTATTGGGAGATTGGTAATTGCAAGGACTCTTATAGTTTTCATTACAAATCCATAGACAATATACAAATTATTTGGAATGGCTCAAATCATTTTATGAAAAATAAAAACAAACCAAAACAAAGCAACTTTTGGAGGATTGGTGTAGTGTTTTAAATATAACTGGAAATGTTCTGTTGAACATGTTTTGATTCAGTATGAAAACTGCAAAAACTAAAGCATTAAATCCCATGCTATGATCAGATATTTGCGACAGGTAATGCCTCAGGTGCTTTCATAGCTGTCTTAAAAGCTTTCTCATCTTCATCTGCAAGCTACAAACTAAATTCTCTGTTGAGTGAGTAAAAACTTACATTTTTCAACTTTATTTTGGAAAATGAATGGGCATGAAAAAACTAACTGGAAAAAAAACCTATTCCAAACAAATATGAGTATCCTCTAGCATTAATTCTACAGTTAGTCCAAAGCCACTGACCAGTACTATTGGCTCCACTATGTTTTGAATCAAGCACCTAACATATTGGTCTTTTTCTCCCTCATTGTAAACAGAAACAGAATTTGCCTCCTTGTGCTTGCTTTGTATATCTGTCATTCTTCAATAAAGGATTACAAATCCAGACGGTAAACTAATTAAACCATCTCAGAAAAAAATAGGAATAAAGAAAATAAAATTCTTTTTTTAATGTTTACGTTTGTGTTATACATTCTGAACAGGCTCTTGGAGTATGCACCAGTTATTATAAAAATGTAACCCTGGGAGGATAGATTGGTAAATGATTTCTGCTCATTTGCACTTGTTTCAAAGGTGACTCCATCACCACTATCTGAAAGACGCTCTGCCCCTCAGTAAAAAATGATTAGAGCTAAATGAATCCCAAAGGTTTGCCACTAATACAGAACAAAGGCATAAGAATGAGAGCTGTGGCTCAAGATCTATTTTTTATACCAGCATAATTTTTTGCTTCACTGATCTATCACTAAACAACAGCTGCTAGGGTAGAGACTTACTGCACTGTAGGAACGTTACCAAATCCTTTAGTGACTGGTCGCATTTGTTTGCCTCAGGCCTTCAATAAAGTCAGAAACTTGTGAAGAAGGACTGACAGGTTAGTGTCACCTTATTTCTGTAATGGATTCGAAGATGCTAAACACATTGGAATGACAGTCTGAAGTAAGTCTGAATTTCTAAAGAACTTATATTGTGATCTAAGCATATGTGGCCAACCACTGCTGAAAGTGTAGGTTGTGGGAGAAAGGAGAAAGAAAAGTGATTAAAATTCAAACAATTTGGGTTTTTGTATATACTGTCTTAGAAATTAAACTTTTGCTGTATTTATCAGATGGGGGGCAGGGGGGGAGTCCCAGTTATGAGAGACCGATGTTCTAATTTCTGTATGATTGAAACAGCCTTCCTATCACTTTCTAGGCAGAAAATATCATAACAATGGTAGCATATAAAGCATGTATAATTGGAAAAAAAAGAGATTTTTATTAGATGCTATAAGACCATATGCGTGTATATATATATAACAAGATTAAAGTAAAAGAAACAATGTGGATTGTCTAGATCTCCACTGAAGCTCAGTATTCTTTTAATTAAAAATCACCTTTTTGAAGATGACTATTAGGTCTGTAGAAAACACAAGATAATTGTAACCCCCCAGTACGAGAACTGTATTAAGTAACTCGAAGAAGGTATAAGAAATGTTATGGCTTTTTTTTTTGAAGAAAGTGACCATAATGAGTTATGTAGTTCACACATGATAATAAACTACAAAGTTATTAACTTTATGTATGTGTAATACCAAACTGATAAAATGCATGAGATGCAGGAGCTCTTACTTTTCCTTGTAAAAGTGAAGTTGTAACAGAAACAGAAGGAAGCTTTTGCAAAGACTGTAAAAAGGTTTAGTTTCCTCTACAGTACTAGAGAAGCCCAGTGATGAGTCAAGAGGAGTAAACATTTATGAATCTGTGCAATGTCCCCGAGGATGTCAAATCATCCTGTTCTTCATTACTTTTTTTGCTCTCACCACATGCTTTTATGTTTCTTTTTGATATTGAGGGAGTTTATTCCTGTTTTTAAATATTCTTATCATTTAAGTGCATTGAGCTAGCTCTGAAGAACTTATGGCATTCAGTTTTGCTTGGAGATGTATGTCACATGACTGAATGGCCAGCTGAGGTGTATTTGATCCTATTTCCATGTATAATGGCAGGAACTGTTTGACCTCTTGAAGCCCTTTCTTATCAGGGCCAAAAGAGCACCAATAGGCCTTAATGGCCCTGCACAACCAAAATGCCCATGGGCCCAGCAGCTCCATCTTATTAAGCTCAGACCTAGGCTATCAGCTCCTGCCTGAGCTGTTCTGGGAAGTGCTAGGCACTAGCTCAGCCCTGGCAATTTCTCTCTGTATCTGGCTCTGGACCTTGCTGATCCAGACCTTGACCTGCCGACTGACTTCCTGGCTTGATGTGGGACCTGTCTTATCACTATGGATCTGTCCGGTGATCACTGGGCTGTGTCTTGCCCTGGTTACCATCACTGAACCTGATCATCACCTGCAGATTGACTTCTTGACTTGACCTCAGGCCTGGCTAGTCAGAAGAAACTTGCTTGATGACCTGGAATCTGGGAAAATCCAAATGGGCTCAGGTCAGCCCTGCTCATCTTGCTTTTGTAGATGGCAGGAGAGGGGCCGGGGTGGTAAGGCCCCTTGCCTGCTGCCTGCGTCATAGCTCCCCATCCTGCAGGGACCCTTCCTGCTCCCTGAAACAGTTTCACTCAAGAGGTGAAATGCAAAATCAGACTGTTCTATATTTGCACCTTGTATTCTGCAGTTCTTATACTGGACTCTAACTCCAAGGCTCTGTACCAGATGCCGGTACCGGTTAACCATCTATATCTGCATAATTTTGGAGAAACTGGAAGATAAATGGGATTAACCCAAAATTCTTCTGAGTTATCCAAAAAGATAATTTCCCAACTTTTCTTAAACTTAATGGCCTGGCAGATAGAGCCATAAACAGAGCAAATGCAACATGAAGGTCAGTCTGAAACTTGTGTCCCTTTTTTGCAGTTTTCAGCAGATGATTAGGAAACTTTGTTGTAAATTGCAAAGATTTATTTTTTATTTAAAAGGTTATTTAAGTTTATTTTCATAAATAAAAAGGTCTGGTGAAAGACAACCATATGAACACTAGGTTCACATGGCTGCTGGATCAACTGTTCAGCTTCATTGGGTAGCTGGGTAGAGAGTACTGCCTCCAAACTATACAAAGAGTACTAATTTTTGTCTTCCAACTCAAATTCTAGTACAATACAGTAAAAAGCAGTGATTACTTAAATACTCAGAAGGCAGAATACCAGTATGAGAATACTTGTAAAGAGAAGCATTTGTGCATGCTGTAGACTTCATTTAAGGAACTGACATTTATACATAGGAGACAGTAAGAATTCAAAAATAAAATACAATACATTGGAACTGCACAAACAAAAATGGGTTTGATATCATTTCCTCAATTATTTCTAGGTGTCAGAAACTCATCTTTCATCCACATTTTAGTCAGAAATCAACTTGATGTCTGTTCTAAATACAGAAAATATGTGATAAAAGTAATTTTTGTTTGAATGTTTTTCTCATAGCATTTCTCCAAGAAATTGCCATATCCATAAGACCAAAGAACAGACCTGAAAAATCTATCTCCAGAAGATACAGAAACATAAAGTGCTTCTAACTAGAAAGTCCTCCAGCAGAAGTGCTGCAGATTTGGCAAGTTGCTTGTTTCACTGTGGAGATCTGCAATGAAACAAACAAGAAGATTAAAACAAACACACAAATCTGACAGTACATTATATTTGTGGAATCCTCCTCTTGGAAGAATACAAACAGATTTGGAACCCCATGAAAAACTGAGATAGGCAAAGTGATGAATAATTGGTGGGAGAACCATGCCTGTGGAGGAAGGATGTTTGGCAGCCTGAGTACTTCCATTTCCCCATGTTCCAACATGGTTGTGCTGCTCAGAGTAACAGTGTGCACAGATGTTAAGCTTTGAAAATTAAAAGTGTATGAAGAACTCTGAAGTTCAGGTTGAAAGCTCAGAATATTTTGATGTTACAGTTCCTCTTGTCACATGAAGCATTCCCAAAGTCTTCAGCAGTGCTTGACATATTATAAAAAAAAAGTTTACCTGGAAAAATGAAATTTTAGGCTTGCCACTGCTTTGACACAAGAAAGCTTATTTCAGTCAAAAAGAGCCATAGCTCTGCAATAGTGGCACTTCAAATATAATTTTTGAGATACAAAAGCTATGAGAAAAAGAGATTGTGGGGATGCAATCTATGAATGATTTCTTTCCTTTTAACTTATGCAGTCCCAAGGCAGAGATTAAGACTTAGTTTGTAGCTGAACTTCCTTTCTCAAGTACAGAACTTACAAATGTTTGTTCAACTCAGACTCAATAAATGCATTATAAATGGTATTTACAAACTTGTTTATTCTTATTCCTACCACCTCATCTTACATAATTATCATATGAATTCTTTCAAGTCCTTACAGAATGTCTGCAAACAATATAAAGAGCAGTGACTACACCTCAGCATTCATAAGCTGGAAAAACTCCTACAACCAGTCACTAAGCTATCTCTTAGAGAGTGGAAAGGGAGCTAAAAGGGTAAGATGATATAATTTTAAAAATCCTTTACCCATAGCAAGGCTACTCTATCTCTCAGACATCACTGAATCTTACTTTTTATGACCTGATGTTGACTGTCAAAGATTGTAAACAGATCTTGTATAACATTGCCTCTCTTTTCATTTCTTGTTCATAGATGTGTAGTAACACCAGAAGAAATGGAGGGACGTGAGAATGACTGTAAAATGAGTATGGAAAATCAAACATTTTTCTTCCGACTTTGTGATCATTTTACAGTTTTTCCATTTGAACTCTGGCAAGTTGCATACAAAATCATAATAAGGAAGGCCAAAAAAAGGTTTGAAGTGCAACCTGTTTAAGGCATAAAAGCTAAAAGTAAAAGCTTTTTCAAACACATAAAAAGCAGAAAGCATGCCAGAGTTGGTAGGGCTGGCAAATGATCAAGGAGTGAAAAGAGAACTCAGGGAAGGTTAAGACCTCAAAGAGAAAAGCTAAATGGACTCTTTCCGTCAGTGTTCACTATGAAGGAGATTAGGGAGATTCTTGACATTAGGGCTATTCTTTACAAATTAAGAGTTCTGGATTTGCATCAATATGAATTATCAATAAAAGAGGTTTCGGGGGCGGGGGGCGGGGGTGGGGGGGAGATTATAAAATAATCAAAACCTGATAGTACAAGAAACTATTCACCTGAAAGTTCTATAAGGGGTTAAACATTAAATTGCTGAACTCACAGAATGATGTGCTATCTATCAGCTAAATCATCTTCAACAACTCAACAGAAGGTGATAAGTGCAACATCCATTTTTAAAATGGGACCCAGGGATGATATCATGAGCACAGATGAGCAAGTCCGACCTCTACACTAGAGAATATTTGTAGGAATCTGAATAAAGAACAAAATTTCTAAGCAAATAGGTAAATACAATATATTTACATAGAGTAAACCCAGCTTTATTGATCCATTTGAGTCCTTTAATGGACTACAGAGGCAGGTACAAAAAGGTGATCCAGGGAATTATTTTAAAATATATTTATTTTAACAAGATCCATTACTAAAGGCTCAGCAGAGAACATATATGGCAAAGGATAAAGGAGAAATTTCTCTTAAGGACTACTGAAAGTTTAAAAGATGGGGTATAATGGATAAGAAGACTTTTTATCATAACAGAAAGGTACCAATGGGTTTGTAGAATGATTTATGCTGAGACGTATTCTATTCAACATATGTGGCCGAGAAGAACAACAACAGAATGATGAGGTAAAAGAAGTTTTCTGATTATGCAGAATTATTCAAGAAAATGAAAAATAAGAGTGATGTATAAAAGCTGTTGAAGAACTTCCTAATACTAAGGGTAATAAAATAACAGTTAAATACTGATAAGTATGAAGAAATGCCAATGGAAAAGTCAACATCAATAGCTCTCTCTCTATATATATGCACTAGCTAATTTCACTCAGGAGGCAGAACTTCATTTCACTTTGGGTTGTTCTTTGAATATGTTCAAATCGAAAGAGGTAAGTAGAGCATTAAAAAACTGAAAAGGAAAAACATCACTATGTCACTACATAAATTAGTCATGATCCAACAATTTTGATTACTCCTGCTTAAAATATAAAGTAGAATCAAAAAAAGGTATAGACAGGCTGACATTACTGATAAGACCTGTGAGACAGCATCTATACAAGAAATTAAATAGAAAGGTGAGACTAAACTTCTTCATATGGGAAAAGAAACTCCCTAAAGGGTCTGTGATAAAGATTTATCACAACATTGCTATTTTGAAAAATCTATTATAACACAAATGATTGAAGGACTACTCACTAAATTCCTAAGGAGAAATAATATATAGCGTAACAGAAAAAAAAATAATGTTTTTTTCATGCAGTCAGAATTATTCATCATCTGTTATGAAGCACAATAGTTCTGAATTCTAGAGGTATTTAAAGATAAGATTTGTATATATTACAGGGCTATATAAAAGAAAAGATCATATTTCAGCTGCCCTATGCCATAGACATGCTACTGGCCAGAACTGTAAATAGGATACTAAATGAATCAGACTTTTGGTTTGGCATGGTTTTATTTTTGTACTCCCCAAAGCCAACAAATATTAATGCCACCTCTTGAAGTTCATTCACATACACAAGTAACTTTAATTTGGATTAATATTTTTCTGACTGCATTACAGGAGTAAGAAACAAATATTAACACATTACAAACCTTACTCCAATTGCTTCTTGTTTTAGTAAGAAAAAATTTTGTCTCTTACTAGGTTACAGGATTTGCCTGCCCCTGTCTGTTTTCTCAAATCTTAGAAGTTCTTTACAAACTATTTGCTAGTATGTAAGAGGAAAGACATACTGTACTTTCATCCAGATAAAGGACTCCAAATGTACAGATTGCTGGTAGAGTGTTGAAGCAGCCACTATTACGTTGGGGGAAAATAATATCTTTTCCTAAGTGGGTAAAAATAGTTATTTTTATTTGCATTTTTCAGTCATTTGATTGTTTTGGACCAGAAGAAGTAACTGTAATCAGTTGTGTTCCACAAAAGGGAGCTGCAAATCAGAAAAACACAGTTATCAAAACTTCCTCAGGATGGTTACCAATTTGTTATTGAATAGAAATTCATTAGGTTCCTCAGTGGCATAGTGTACATAACAGCGAGTTACTGAAATTACAGAATATGTGTTTGCAAGTATACAATCAAGATGCTTCTTCCATTCTGGTTATGAATCCTCACTCTAGAATTCTCTGAAGTGCTGTTAGTGAACAGAATGCATGCTGCAGGGAAAGTCAGTGGGATTTTGTTACTGGTTTCTTTGGGCCAATATTCTTTGGGCCAACATTCTTTGTGCTTGCAAACATTGACCTTCTTTATTTTAGAAGCACTTTTACAAAGTATTTGTGTTTTGCAAAGCTATTTATTAATTTCTGTATTGAGGGTTTTTCCCCCTATAAAGTGCATTAATGCATCCTTATCCTCAATTGGCATTTGTTTTACTAAAGTTCCCTTCCCTTTTGGTATATATAGATGGTATGCAGGGAAATGGTGAAGATTTTTCTTCATATTACAGTTCTGTAGCTCTTTTGATTGCCCTCTGGTTTCCACTACAATCACTGGCAGCTGAGCATGAAATCATGCTGCTGAGTGAAACATGGTGGCTTCCTCATAAAAGAATTCTTGATTACATTTCTTTTACATATTTATTTATACATTAGAGAGAACATGAGGAACAGAATGCCAGTCAGTGAGCTACATTCTGATTGGCAGGTGATAGCCTTGTACCACTGAGCAGCACCTGTGCCTACACAATGTTTACAACAAATCAAGCCTTCGATGAAAATTAATTACCCAACCTAAACGTTGGAAAGGCCAAGTGACACTGATTGGGAAATCAAAGCAATAGCTGGAATGTTATCTGCTCCCTTCTCTAAAGTCGCACAGCATTCTCATTATGGCATTTTTCAGTTTTAGGGGAGGAAGCTGTATTTCATGAACAGCCTCAGTTGCAAAGTATGACTTGTATGTGGCAAAATCTGTGACTCACAACTTTGTAGTACAACTCTTTAATGCTGTTTGTTTACTGCTATTCAAAGAATAGGGTTAAATGATTTTAGGTATTGATTTTTGAAGCAAATCATATTAAATTATACCAGCAATTCACTTTTATCTTCCTAAAAAATTCAATACAAATTGGGTCACTTCCACTGACAGACATCTGAATATACATTCTCATTTGGTGATGATTGTATCACTCACTGAACACCAGCATTCCAGAGCACATTCAAATACAGTTACATTTCCTGATTTTTCTTGACCCCTAAGGAGACAATGGAAAAAAAAAAAACAAAACCAAAACCAAAAAAAGCCAAACCAAAAACCCCACTAGAATTCAGAGAATAGGCAAGAAATCACAGAGGTTTTGCAGCTGTGGATGGATTGCTTTGACTTGGATACACAGTAATGCAGAAAATATTTGCTCCTTTCAGGCATTCCAGCCTGCAACTTTGTATACATATGGTCTTTAAAAAATATTTTCATGTTCTATGTAAGCATACAACATTGTAAGTCGCTACACAGATACTAAATTCCACACATTGTTGGCCTGTTTCTGCAACTACTTCCATATCTAAACCACCTCAGTAAAGAACCATTTAAATCAATCGAATTTCCTTGCAGGATAAGACTCCGTAGATCACAATCTCATTTGGTAGAAATCTCCATCGCTTCTTGTACACTTATCACATTTTTAAATAAAACATATTTGCCAGAAGTTTAATGAAATACTGAGTTTTTAAAATAAATGATACCAATATAATAGTGGATGGTTTTTTTGAACACAATTTTAATGATCATTATAACAGTCTTTCTGTTTTAATGTTGTGACAATCCATTTCAAGCTGTTCAGTCAAAATACGTATAGAAATTTCCAGTCCTTGCAAAGATTATCACACAGAATGGTTGGGAGGGGGCAGAGGAAGGTCTAAATTATCGGAAAAGAACAGAATACAAAAATACCATAATATGTGCAGCTCAAATGAAATCTTGACAGCTGCTCTTCACAAATATTGCTGACATGGTTTATATTACATTAAAATTCAGAATTACTGCATTTTCAACAGTTTCTCATTTCACAGCTGGCATTTCATGTTGTAAGCATCCTGAGATTTGCAAAGCTGTATGTAGTGTAAAAATATTGTTTTAAATAGACAATTTCATAAGCATGTTTACTAATTGCTACATTTTAGCAACGTAAAATGTAAATATACTGTGTGTTCCAGAAGTCAGAGTGCTTTACATAAGAAAAGGAGCTGAACCTAATAGCTTCAGTTTCATTAAACTTTCATAAAAGTCACTAGAAAACAAACATTTTTATGCAAATTTTAAAAGAATGGCATAATTTATGAAGTTACTTCTGCAATGTCAAAAATACAATGTAAAATACACAAAGAATGGTACTGATACTTGTTACTAGAAGATATAGCAGCTATTAACCAGACAGACCACAGAATCTTAATAAAGCACTGCTTTCTAATAATGTTTAGATGGGATTCATTGTGATATTTTCTAAAGTGATATAAAACAAGCCTAGCACAAAATGCAAATGCTCTATTCCAGCAATGTTTTTCTAAGACCTGCAGAAATGATGGAAAGTGCAGATTTCCCAGGAATTAAGTCAGTATTTTATACATTTCATCATGCTTCTCTATCCCAGTCTTCAGAAGGAATACAGCATACAACCTATATTTCTGCAGATCCTTGTGACATAAGGCATGCAAAATCATCTGCATATAAGTAACTTGGAAATTTTAGGTAAGTCCACAGGATTTAGTGGAATTCCTTAAATATAAAATTAGTCAGAGAAGAAAATGCACTGCTGTTTCCAAAGCTTTCTCCCTTTTTTACATAAGCCACTATTATCAGCTCAAAGTCTGGAATAAACTTGTATAATTCACATAATGTTTTTAAAACAGTAACAAGACACATGTTTGAACTTTATCCTAAAATCTGAGGTATTGCAGAATATTTCTTGATAAAGCTAAAAGAATAAAGTTGGAAAAATGACTCCGAGCCTAACCCTGTTTCCTTTTTCAAGCCTTCTACTCTATCTATAAGAAAGAGTTGGCTCTTGACTGTGTAGAGACCATGTCCTGATACTGACACTGACATCATTCTCAGTTCTTTCACAGATTTTGTATTACAAACAACCATGGAAAGAGGCTCTGGTAGCATCACCAGCAACTCAGTGTCTTCCTCCAGTGACCTTCTCAGACAAGTTCCTTCTCTTCCCATCTATTCCCCAAATAATATGTCTTATTCCCATATTATTTTTGGCCTCATTGCAGGATATTTTTTTTTCCTACTAAAATACAAATGTTTGACTAAATTTTTTCATAGTCTGATTTTTTTTTCCATAGTCTGACACTATTTCTGCATAGTAATAGTAAAGATGCCTGCCATTTCTTAACATCATGTCTTCAGATTTTCCTTGTAGTTCTGCCAGGGGGCAGGTTTGCTTGGATACAACTGATGTTCAGTAGCCTCAGCATGTCCTCAGTAGGTCATATAAAAATTAGACAGCTAGAAACCCTTTTGGCTAATCTTTCTGCATATGTGTATCATAATCCATCCATGCTTCACCTTATTCATATTTTTATTATTATTTTTGAATCATATTTTCAAAATGGATTTCCCTTAAGACAATGCAAACCCCATCCATCAAAAAAAAAAAAATGTCTTATGTTCTGTATCAAATGGGACACGTGCAAAACCAGGATCTGAGCACCAAGAAAGTCTAAACCATGATAAATGAAATAATTCTTTCATTTAGAGCATTAGGCAAAGGCTGCACCTCAGCAACCACTTGCCTAAATGAAGATTTGGATTACTAAATGTACTGCATCCTCACAGAACTCATTCCAGAAGAATTCAAGTAAGCATGTGCTTGTAGAATATTCTCTTTTACAGAAGCTGGCACCTGGCTACGACCCTTCCAGCTTTTAGCTATGAACAGAAGTCAAAAGCATCTTGTTGCAGAAACCTAAGCATTCTTTGCATGAAACTTTCAGAGACTTTCAGATACTCTGAGTAAAAAACTTCAAGACCCTCAAACTTTTAATACCTTAAGATATTTCAAAAAAAGTTGTAACAAATATTGATTTTAAAAAAGTGATTACGTCTATTTCATTTCAGTCTCCAGTGCTGCACACATTAACACACATTTACTTTACTCAGAGAAGGAAAAGAAACTATTCCTGTGTGCTTGTAGGATGAAGACCTACAACATTCAGAAAGATACATTGTTATTCTCAGGGAGTCATTTCAATTTTTTCCAAGTTCTTCTCATACTTTGTACATCACGAACAGAGTTGATAATTGGGCTTTATTATGATTTGGAATAAGAGACATGAGAAATAGAAGAGTGATCAGAACCCTTTAAGATGTTTCTTGGAGTTTAAACAACAGTTTCCTAAGTGCTTCTTTCACTTCAAGAAGAACAAGAAGGACTGGCTGCAAGCGGGGTTTTATCATCATGCATTAAAGTGTAAGACTGTGGAAAAATTATAGTTAGAATAATTCTTCATCAGTTAATTTAAAAGACTTTTCATGTGTCCAACCACACTGGGTATATTAGACTCACAGGACCATTCAGGTTGGAAAAAACCTTAAGATCATTGAGTTCAACCTTTAACCTAACACTGCCAAGCCCACCACTAAACCATGTCCCGAAGTACCACATCTACACATCTTTTAATTACGTCCAGGAATGGTGACTCGATCACCTCCCTGGAAAGCCTGTTCCAATGCTTGACAACTCTCAGTGAATAATTTTTTCCTAATAGCCAATGTAAATCTTCCCCAGTGCTACTTGAAGCCGTTTCCTCTTGCCTATTGCTTATACTTGAGAGAAGAGACCAACACCCAGAAAAATATGGAATGCTTCAGGAATTTGCTTGTCATCCTTATGCAGGGGCCATAAAAAGATCTAAAAAATACAAAACAGGAAGGAAGGTTGAAGGAGATAATAAATATTATCACAATAGTCAAGATTCTGTTATAAAGACTAATGACTTGATTGACTGCTGATGCTGAAAATCCTTTTCTATTTGTGTGAAGATGTATTCAGCCATTTTCACTTCATGTACGTATTTGTTTGAACTGCTACTGCTACTGAACTTCACCCAACCACAACAGCAAAAAAGGTGATAAAATATATACAAGTGAATAAAATGTCAGCTGGTTCATTGACTGTGGAAAATAAGCTATGTATATCTTAAAATGTGACACATATCAAGGTGTCTTAGAAGGTATTTTGAAACAATTTGTCTTATTAACAGCTGACAGTTAACAGCACAGTAAACTTTCCCTGAAAACATCACACTGTCATAAGAACTAATGCATATTTCTAACCACAAAATGATACTCTACATAATGAGTACATATTGTTCACTTAACAGAATTCCTATTCTTTATTTTTATACATTATCTATTTCAATTTCTTGAACAATTATACATAAAATCTGTAATTATGTTTTGTTAAATAACGGTCACAGTATAACTGGAACAATTAAGCATGGGGGTTATCTGTTGTGACACTTTTGCTGTGGTTACCAATACTATCTTCCAAAGAAATATTATTCTGTAATATAAAGTGTATTCATCAGCTATTAAAACACAGCAATATCAGCAGAAAATGCTGCTGCATTTATGTGATATATGAAAAACTATAGGTAATAGCACAGTATGTGTGTGATGGATATCTTTCCCTGTAATGGCTCTTCACCACTTTGCCCACTTTCTTACTATGTTCATTTCAGCTTGTTCTGTTCATATGTAAAGCTCCTGGAAAGATATGCCATTTAGATTCTGTCTGGAGTTTTTAATCTGATAAGAATACATTGACAACACCTACAAGAATTCTGTAGTTCTATCATACGATCCTACAGTGTTTGACAAAACTGGTGTTTGGGGTTTTTTTTTATGCAGTATTCACAAGCAACGATGATGACTGATTATTAGACTACTTAGATGCCTTATGAAACTCAAAGGTCATGATTTTCTCTAACTTCACAAGGGGATGACACAGGATATATCCCAAGATGTGAAATGAAACTCCCAGTAAAACAAAAAAGGTAATTTTCAAAATTTTCATGATTTCACTTCTAATAGGTTCTCCATTCACTGTCCCCTCCAATAGAGTCTGATTCATAGAGAATCATTACTGTTTTGGAGTTAGGACTCTCTGTTCCTGAAGGAAGACATTCTTTTTTTAAGAAAAGAAATATGCCAGCTGCAGAAACTTCTGACCATTGTACTGATTTCCCTCAAGTCAGTAAAGATTTACATCCCTGAACACCTGCCTTTCATTCTTATTTCAGAAATGATATCAGGTTTTACATTACCCAGCTAATTAGTTTTTTGTACGTTTTCTAAAATAATCGGAAATCTTTCCATAAGCTTAATTATGCCAGTGTCCGAATATTTTCTCTTCTAGAAGGAAGAATAAGATTGGTAGAGGACATAATACAAACCAGGTCAGAGGTACAGACTGAGAAAATTATCTCCAAATATTCCCACATTTTTTCCACAGATTTACAGTCATACACCTACAAAATTTAATCCAGACTGTCTGGGCACATATGTATTTCTGTTTAAAACATAAATATCAGAGTAGAATGAATAAAGTATTTTCCATGAATATCATTTGATTTTTAACAGAAATTTTCTTCAATCATAACTGAGTGGCTGAACATTTCTAAGATAAATGGTTGCAAAAAGTGAGACTGCAAACTTATTATTTAAGAAAATTTTTCACAACATATATTGGGTCATTCAAAATTGTTGTTACCTAAATTCCAGTAAATGAATTTAAAATAGTGCTGTCTATTCAGAAAAACAAACAAACAACAATTATATGTCTTTCATGTTGTAAACATTGAAGCATAATCATAATTTCATTCATTTTATGAGTAACCCTGAACATTTCCTTCACTGCACAACCCCACCCATCTGAATTTGGAGGGTCTAATACTGTAAACGAGGTGTGCATGTTGCAGGAGTAAGGCCTCACATTCCCATACAACTGATCACTGAAACATGAAATAGCATCTACAACATTAGGTAGCCATAATCAAATGGTATTGAATCTTTTTTACAAAACCGGCTGAATTTGGAATGACTCAGAGATTGTCAGACCACACTCATGAGAATTTTGCAATCAGACAAAAACAGAAAGCAGAGGAATTATTTATTAGGACTCCAATGTTAGAAACCAGAAATCATGAGTTCTACTCCAAGCTCTACCACTGACCTTCTGTGTGACCTTAGGCAAATAGCTTTATCTTGTTGTGACTGTTGCACCACTGTTTTTTGCTGTCCTGCCTTGCTAGGTTTGAAATTTTTCAGCCAAAACATTGACTTTTCCTCCATGTTCATAGAACAGCCTAATATACCCTTACCCGATGTTGACTGGTGCCTTTAAGTGTTAGGGAAATACAAGTAAATAGTAAAAAATAGGTAAATAAGATTAAAGGCATTAATTTAGTTTACTTCAAAATCCTGTAGAGAATTATTCTTCACAGTACTGCAATGTATTGTAACTATACACTACGTATCTTTATCAAATGAAAGTTTCCGTGCTGTGATTTTAAATATAATTAAGGACCAAGATTTTTTCTAAGGAAAAGGTGTGAATTATTTCAGTGCTAGATTCACATAAGGCTTCATGGGTTTTTTGCGAAGTATTTCCCCTTTCTACACGAAATTTGAGGACAACGCACATTTGCCTGAGATTCCCACAACAGCTTTAAATAAACTCTTGGAGTTTCAAAAAATTCACCTGTCTGTGGAACATCAGTTAAACGTGTATTCCAATGATTTTTATGTGTCAGATTTATGTGATAAAACTGATATACTCTTAACCCATTGGACTAACTGTGCAGGTGCAGTATTAATTGTCAGATGATAGAGAGTGCTTAAAGCAAGACATGAGAAAATGGCTTCAGTATTTAATGCTTGGAATGACATAGATAAAAATCTCTGAACCAGGAAAAACTGAAGTCCCTAAGTTTATACACAGAATGGTTTCTATACTGAAGTTGATGTGAGACTGCTCAGCCTGTGATCTTGTAAAGACACACAAGTTCAGTGAGAATACTAATACATCTTTTAACAAATACGTACTAAACTGACTAGGAAAAAGAACCAAGTTATGGATATAGAAGTCCTCTTTTATGTTCAAGATGAAGATGATGGTCTACATGCCTACGTGACCTCAAAAATTCCCTTTAGGCTCCTATGCAGTTACTCTACAATCCTATAATAAAGCTATACAAACAATGGAATCTCTTACGACGTGTCAGGTAAATGTTTCCATACTAATTGGACAAAATCTGTAATTTCTATAGCAAAACTTTGCAAAAGTGCTTGTTACAGTAAAAGAGATAAGTTCAGTTAGTTATTAAAAAAAAAATCTGGAGAAGAATTTAATGTGTTTCATGGTTTTATTTAATGTTAGAAAGGAATGTTGACTGATATTCACCAAATGTTAACAGATGTACCATGGCCACGCCTCTGTTGTTATTTTCCCCTGAGCCATGTAATTTAAGCACAGACATAAAATAAAAGATTATAAGAAAAAAATATCTCTTTTTTTATAGGACTTAACTGCCATACCCAGTATTTGTTATTTCTGTATTGTCTTCATCAGTCTGAGCTTGTCACATGTGTTTTAATACATGATTTATGGTTATAAATTAATTTTCCATTCTCATTTATAATATGGTGTCACATTTTATCACAAGCGCATTTAATCATCTCCTGTCTGCATATTAATGGTTACAAATATGATACCTGTATAGACCTAGCAACCAGTGGCTGTAACTGTCTCAGATTGCAATGGTTGAATGCTTTGAAAAATACTGATAAATAGAGAAGTTCAGACATTTTTATGTGTGTCTCCCCCTTTTTAATAGCCAAGATAAAATTCCACTGCTTTACTAAGGACTTGATACTTTTTCCCACTTGAAAAATCTTCTGCATGTACTTATCTGTCCTCAGAACAGTGTCAGTGCATAAAATTAAGCATGTATAAAGATTTTAAGAATTGGTACATAAAAGGCAAAGATAAAAAGATTATTGCTTCTAAAGGAGAAGAAGGATCAAATAGAAGAAACAGCAATATATGTCCAAATATAAGATAATTAAAAAAAACCAAAACCAACATACAGCGGTTTGTTTAAATTTTCTTGGTCAAATTTTGCTAGTAACAAGAGCATATATTTATTTTCAGGGCAACATTTACAAGGAACTGAAAATCTTCAGATAGTAACATTTAAATGCAACATTTAAGTACAACTTTTAAATTCATTTTCCTGAGTAAAGAAGTCTTCACTATTGTTTAGTCCATGTCTTTATCTTAGATCTTTTGTAAATATGTGTTTGAGAAATTTTGATGTAAACATTTCGGTTCCAATATTTTAGAAGAATATGAGCTGCAGTAACATCAACTATTTTAATAGGGAAAAGAAAAAAACAACCAACTGTGCAAGAAAACATCAATTAAAAATGCATGTAAATTCATGTGGTTTGCAGTACTGCAGCAAGCATCATTATAGTGCCAATTTTTTGTTTATGCTGTCTGAATGCTTTCTGAATAAACAAAACAAACAAACAACCCCCCCCCCCCAAAATTTAAGGTCTACATAGGGACATTTAGGGCAACTTATTTGAAGCTGTCAATGCCAATTGTGTCAACTTCATAGACAGAGAGTTTGAGCCTACAAGAACTAGCTTGTGAGCATTTTTATTTTTAATTACTTTTAGTGGAATATTTGACATTTTTTGTGCATTCTGTCCCAAGCAAAGGAATGTAGCATACTCTGTAACCGACAAGTGTGTGCAGCTGACAAGCCAAAAATCTTGTACTGTCAGTCACGTGGTATGTGTGGAGCTTTCTGCAAAACAACAGAAACATAAATGATTCTTGGTATGAAGAAAGAATATAGACCATATTTGTCAGAAGGCAAAGATAAAAATGATTTAGATACATGACAGATCAAAACCACTAGGATATTATTTTTATTTTAATCTCCAAAATAGAAGCCTTTCAAACCACCTTATAAATATAAGTGCAGGAAGTGCACATTCTGAGAGCATGCAGAAGACAGGTAAACATCTATTTGCAATTACTGAAGTTCACGAAGTGCACCAAGTTCAGCTGTGAGTAGGCAAAATTCCAAGTGAAGTAGATAGTGTTGCCAAAATTCAGAGTTCAAATTGCAAGGAATTAAGTGTCCTGCATGTTGAAAAGTATAACAAGATCATCTTAGAGTCAGTTCCATAAAATACATCTGATGACCTTTGCATATACATTGAGATTCAAGAACATTTTTCTATCTATTGATCATTATAAATATAATTGTGGATCAAGCTAGAAGGTGAATATATACTCATTGCATTGCTTACAATAGTTTTGTCAAAGTTTTTAGTTAACAAAAATAAAAATGTCAAATATGTCATCAATATGGTGAGAAACCCCATATACTAAGACAAAAGATCTCTGTAAAGAAAAACAGGTTCTGAATATAAACAACTCTGTTTTCTTTACCAGGAAAGGAAGACCAAAATAGAAGGCATTTCATACCAGCATCATCTGAATGCAGGAAGATTAACATGGTTTTGTTTTTCAGAGTGATAAATTTTTGCTACTGTAATCAACCACATGGTCTACCTGTCTTGGAAAAGTACACTTCCCAGATAGCTATTCATATTTCACTTGGCTCCAGTCAGTTTTTGAGACCTTGACCATGACAAGTTAATACTTGCTTTGCTTACTCAAACATATGGAGCTTTCTGTCTCTCACTAAACTCTTCCCCTCTCCTCAAATAGTTTCTATAGCTCTCTTCTCTATAATCTCGGTTTCTTTAATGCTTTGAAAAAATGAAGGTCCAAGCTTAACATGCAATATTCTACCATAAGTCTTACTGGTGACATACAACGTGCTAAAAATCAAGCTTTTACTACTTACAATTATTCTGCATGAAACTGTAATTAACTGATAGCAACAGTGGACTGTCATTTACTATAATTACCAGCCAGGAGGTTTCAGAGACAGGGAAATGAATAGACTCAAAAGTCTTGGTTTCCATCTCAGTTTCTAAATAAGATTAGAATAAGAATGAGTCTTTTGGTGTTGATATCTATAGGCACTATAAATGGTCCAGCTTGACCTAATTGCAACTTGAATAATACACAATTTTTAAAAGCCAGGCAACTTTGCCAACAGTGAATGCTTTCATCCCAAAATGTACTTCATCTGTCAAAGATCATGTCTTAGTTTTGAAACATAAACTGTTAACCCTTTTTAAAGGAAAACATTGTCACTCTCTTTTCTGGAATAAAACAGTACATTCCATAATAATTATCACTTTGGAAATTACTTCACCATCTTGACAATTGTCTAATATAAAGGGAAAATGGGATTGCAGAGAATTGTTCTCTAGCAGAATTTTCATGCAAAAATATTGGCTAGTACTCTACCAATTTTTGAGGTTATAAGCAAATGAAAACAGAAACTTTCATGCAAAAGCCGGTAACTGTAACAACAAGCACCAACACCGGCTCTATCTTTAAGGTCATACCAAGTTAAATAACATACAATACCTGAAAAGCACTTTTGTGTGTGTGTATGTGTGTAAGCTTTTCACACTATTCCAAAGTGTGAGAGGCCATTCATGTCACACTGTTCTTGAAGAAAAATGGAACTTTTTAATTACACATAATTCAGAATGTGCTACTCATATCTGTTTGTCTTTATCTGTATCACTTCTTTGGGATTCATCAATGTCAGTGATGTGAAGGTATTTGTGTTCAGAATAAAGGGCATAAAGACTAACCTCAGTTTTTACCATATCTGAGTTTATTCATGTTTACTTAATGAAGGTATCTGTGCATGATCAATCACGTATCACAGCTGTTATCTACTCCAAATATAGAGGAAAGATAACTGACAGTTTTAGCAAGCAAAGGTTGTTTGAAATGAGTTAACAAGTCCTGGCTTTTCAAGACCCTTCTACAGTATCATTCGGAAACATACATTCCTGTTTGGGGCCAGTAGAAGACAAATAACAACACCTCCCACACCCAAAATCTACAGGTTAAATGTTTTCTCCATGATATGTTTTGTATACTACAGTACTGCACTGCAAAATATCCTCAGGAAGAAACTGTATCTCATTCCTGAAAACAAAACAAAACAAAACAGAACACAACATGTATGTGATACCTACTTTTCCTTAATCTAGTTACACTGTTTCAGAATTATCTCTGATATCTTTTTGTGTAAGAAGTATATTTGCGATAAATAGGATTTTTTGAAATTAAAAATGCCTCATTAAAATATACATTTCAAAGTGTAACAATTCTTGACCAGTATCCTTATTTGTTCTCACCTATCTGACCTCTCCAGTCTCCTTGAAGCTTATTCCATCCTTCAGTTCTTAAGCCTAACTCTAACTGGTCATCACTCTTACATTGCTATGGATCAAGTGATTTCACTTTAAATTACTACTGCTTTGATCGTGTATAGAGGATGTTTGAATCAGCTGCAAAAATTTACAGAACTCCAGCTCTGTGAATAGGCAGCAGCAATGAGGACATGTCGACCAGATGATGATCAGAGACCCTGATCACAGTTCAGTCCGCCAAAAGAGTTACGGAGAACAGTCATTACTTAAGAGAAAACTAGCTCATCCACTTATTAAAAATCTTCTGTTGCCTCCTTCTTTCATAGACAGATTTTATTTTTTCCTTTCAACTGATTTTTTTTTTTGGGTTACCTTCCTAACTTTGATTTCTACTACAGTGTGTACATTGCCAGAATAACCTCACTGAAAATGCCTTTTTGCTCTATATTTCCAGCTAGCTGACCTCTGAGGAATAATCCTTATGAATTATTCTACCTGTCCTACCGCAAACAAGGGCATATTTCACTGGAGGTGTAAAAGCCTGTTTCAGAATAACAACAAAACCAGCAATCTATAGCATGCACACTATGAGATTGAAGATATTCTGGGTCAGCTCACCAGGTCCAGGAGAACAGAAATGACCCCAGGCTTTTCACAGATATGTAGAGATTATTATGAACTGCAGCTACATCACCCAGGTTGCAGGGAAGAGATCACTATGATCACATCGCCCTTCACCTGTACTGTGACATACCTGTGACACAACAAAGTGTATCAGAGCACTTCTGACAAGTCAATTAGGAATGCATTTAGTAGGAATTCTCCAATCAGATGAACTCTTGAATGAAAGGACTAGCTTTGCACTGACTTTGGGTACATGGATATAATTCCCAATGGGGAAGAGGGCATCTCACACTGGTTTTCTTACAGAAAATAGGACTGAAACATTTCTGCCCCTCATAGCATGACCATCGTGGCCTCAAATGCAATGAGGAATATGCAGACACGATTACAATTATGATGTGTGGAAATATTTTAGCATCAGCATGGGGCAGTGTGACTCCTGGAAATTCGCTATCTCTACTCGTTTGCATAAGAGCAAAATCCAGCATGATACCTGTTGTACTGGTTAGTGCTAGTCAGAGCGGAAAAGGAAAAAAATATAAATGTCAGTGGAAAGGAGATGCAACCTGGATCTGGTGAATCTTCATGTTTTAGAAAAATGACAGTGGAATAGAGGAAGCACAAGAGAGTTGCTCGTATGACAGCTACATTTGACGACATACGCATGTGTCAGCCTGTTAGATCAAATGAATAAAGCTACACGAGAACGTCACACCAAGTTTTCTTTTTTGTTGATGTTGCTTCTTTCCCCAGAAAACATGGTGCAGGCTAGCTGAATCAGCTGGATAATTATTTTTAGCTGACTGCATTCTAGGTATTTAATCATACTATGCCCTTAACCTAAGACATTCTCACTTCTGAATGACTACATAGCATGGTTAGACCACTGCTAAGATAAACAACTAACCCCAATTTCCCTAGAAATACACATCCTTCAAGGTTAAAAAACGGATAGTATATCAGGCATCATAAGTTTTGCATTTCAACAGTGTTCATAGTTTTTATAATTAGTTTAAATTTAATCCCCCCAACTCTTTGTTAGAACTGCATCTTCAGCCTTACTAATAGTTGAAGATTACAAAAATCAACATCAAAAGGTTGAAAACTATTAAAAGTGAAGATAAAACTGTTATGACCAAGCTAATTTCAAAAATGGATACCGAGATATGGTGTAAAGAAACAGCAAACTGCAAGGAGACTCATGTACTTAGCAGATCAAGGGTGGATATACCATGGCTAATCATAACACTGTACAAATACTCGAACCACTTCACCAGCCAAGTTTCCTCTATGCTGCTACAAATTTGACCTGTGTAATTCAATTACATTTTTAATCCTGTAATAAAAGGTTATTGGTATGACTAAAAAGAAAGCATGTTTTCATTTTGGGCATAAATCTTAAAAATGTAAAACACTGCAAAAGGAGGTATGCTGTTATGTCATTCTTGATATAGATAGCAAAATTTTTGCAGCTGCTTTTTTTTTTTTTATTTTAGAAATACCTCTATATCAAATTCTGTAGTTTGCCAATTTTTCATATTTTTGGGGGGGGCGGAGGGGGCAAAGAGGAGAGATGATTTTGTGTCAGAATCTCAGAATCATCTTTAACTGAGAGAATATTTAACTTTTCTTTATCTTACACAACAATCAAGTAGTAAAATAGTCATATACTGCTAAATCCTGAAATGTTTCTTTCCGACATAAAGATGATTTTTTGAACTTGTAAAGACTTACTCTGCTGACAATCCTCCTGTGCACTGAAAGTGTTACAGGGTCTTTATTACACAAGAAATTTTTCTTTTTTTAATTGGCAGTTAGGGAGATCTCTGGCCCTGTCTAACAGCAGTAACAGAATCTTCTTATATGATCCAGGGTCTAAGCATTTCTCACACCCGAAAGTATACAACATTACTTTAGTATCCATTTCTAGATTCCTTATTCAGAAGTGCTGCTAACGCCAATGATAACAGTGTTTCTGAATAAAGAAACGCTGGTAACAGCACTCACAGGCTTAATCAACCCACTTACTGTTTACATTTCTGTCATAATTTTTCATATTAAAACAGACATTCACAGGAAAAATAGCTGATTGTTACATGATATGTGATCTCCATATATTTTCCACTTCTGAACACAAGAACTAATAGAACAAAAGAAACCTCCAACAAACCAAACAAAAAATACCATGCATTTTGGACAGATACTGCTTTTTAAACCTCATCCACCATTTCTGTGTCAACTGCATGAATATCACTGATGACTAATCCTGAGGTGTGAGTTTCTACTTAAACTACATAGCTGGAAGGGTCATGGAAACTACTATTTGTGTTGTAGTATGTAAATTTATAAATAAACCACAATGGTAAATATCAATTATTTCAGTGTTTCACTTGGAGATTCACTGACACATCTCAATGCATTTCGGCGTGCCTATCACCTTGAGGGCAAGGTGGAGAGAATGGGAAAGTGATATTAAGCAAACAACTCCTCTTTATGTCTGGCTCATCATCCATTTTATGAATGATCAATACATTCTGATATATACATCTAAGACATAACACTACTGAAGTCAATCCTAGAGAGGCATGATTTTCCAGCACCATTTTGTTATTAAGTAAAAGATCACCAAAGTCCTTCCCATAATTAAATTCTATACATATACTTAACATAAATGAGTTGAGATAATTGCATCTAGATCTGAAGTCTCATGATCAGCCCTGTTTGTTTATAATAGTCAGGGACTGGTCTGTGTTTAAAGGCCAATGGAGAAAGGACAATGGCCTTGTACCCTACTTCAAAAAGAACAGTCCAAGGAAATCTGAAATACAAATGCAGTGGATATCTGAATGTTAAATATAATACTGTTAGGAAGGTATGATATAAAGCCATACATTTTTAAAAGCTGTTCTTTAATTATTACTGTAGGTTCAAAGCAATAGGTTTCAAGGACAAAGCAATGACTCTTTAAGCTGTGAAAGCCTGTAAATGGATCAGGGTACCCATATTATTTGTTTCTCAAACCTTCTGAATAATGAATTACAGGAAATTCAATTTCAAAAGTGGAATTTGGACCGTGTTTAAGTGACAGAAATTTCTAGAAGTTCAGACCAAAATTAAGGCATAGAAACATAAACAATCTTATTAATTCATATGGGGGGAAATATTTTTTTTTGTTTTGGAAAATTATCACCATTTTACTTTTAGGGTACAAATACATATATAACAAAAACCAAAACAACAAAAAAACCCCAAAACAACCTCTGAAAAAAGATCTAGTCTATTCCCTGCCCCATGGAAAGATCATCTTTATTGAAACTATTTCCGAGGTAAGTATGGCTAATTTATTCCTAGAAGTGATGAAGTTTTCTAACAATCCAAGTCAATTTCTACAGTGACATTTCCCTTGAGTAGTTCTTTCCTAATGTCCTACTTAGCTTTCTACATCATCACTCTCAATGGATCTTTCCAGTTAGATAGTGGGTCACTGAAAAAATACTTCCTGAACATGATTCTTCAACATACTTATAACAGTTTATTCTAGAGTATATATTTAGCTTACTAATGAGAATGTCCTGTTATTAGATGGTATTACATGCTTTATAAAAAAGTGAAGCTATATACAATATCTAATGCCTCAGAAATATCAATACAATACCTTATATAACAAAAAGAAGTTGCTTTCTTCTGACATTTTTTTCATGCTTTTGTACTACCAGTCTTCTCACTATTTTTATGTGTTTATAAATGGTTTAATTGTCACATTATTTGTTCCCATCTCATCCATAAGTCCAGCCTCTCATTTTCTCCTCTTTCTTACAGCAGGCAATATGCTTGGCATGTTGCACTGTTTCAAAGATAACCAGTGATGACTCAAACAGCTTCAATCAATTCTCACAATTAATTTGGGTAAATTTCTTCCAAATCAGCTGATGTGTAAGCATCTGATTTAGAAAGAAGTCTCTGTTCTGATCTTTCCCTAGACTATCACAAGTTCTTTTTCCTTTGCCACTAATGTTAGTTGCTTTAAACTTATCACAGCAGAGCTTTTTAGTTAAGATTGATGTAGAAAAGGTATTAACACTCTGACCTTCTAAAAACATCAGCTGTAATTTATTTTCCTTCTCATCTGAGAAGCAGACCAACTCTTTCCTTTTTCTCTTACAACTAATGTGGTTACAGAATTCTTCCTTTTATTCTTTATGTGCCTTGCTAGCTGTATCTGGTCTTCTGATGTTTCACTTATATTTCTGTGCTATTTTTTGATATTTATACTGTTAATACTTTGACTCTTTTTCTGTTTTCTGTAGACTTCTTTTTTCATGATCAAGTCATTGAGGAACTCATTATTTAGCCAACTTAGTGCTTCACCTAATCTTCCTATGCCTTCTTTCTTTTAGGATAGCTTTTGCTTTTCGTCTTCATATTTCTTCCGTAAGTAACTGTCAGCCTCTCCAGAAGCCCTTTTCCCCTTAGATATCAGATATTACCTGGTGATTTTCTGAGCTTACAGAAATCCAGTTCTACTTTATTTATTCACTATTCTTCTTTTTCTTCTCCAAAATCACATATTGGACAACTTTATTCTTATTCAGATCCAGTCCATAGATGTCTACTAATTCCTTTGATCACCTGGTCATTCCTGTCATTAAATAAATCTGAACAAATATTGCATCACACGTGATTTTCTTTTATTAAAATTTTATGTTTCTGTACAATTTGCAAGGTGTGTTTGGCTGCTCATAGTCTAATCAGTGTGTCTAATCAATAAACAATCAGTATGTCTAATCAATAAAAATAGTCCCAGAGTGACTCCTTTATATGAATTACAATGATGAATGTGTTTTTATCTATGAAAACACCCAAAAGCAAAAGTTTTGAAGACTGGTGGGGCTGGGATGAACTTACAAGATCAAAAGCATCAGGTCTTCTAGTTTCACATTTCTCATGGAAAGAATTTGCAAAGGACAGAATCTCCCATAAACTGTTACCAGTGAGACACATACCAGGACAGAACTGACACATTTATGTACATAATTATTTGCTCTTCTTGTTTATTATATCAGATTTTCTAAGTCATAGGCACTCATTGTATTTGGCTACCAGCACAACATTTTTGATCCAGTCAGGAAGAGCACAAGGGAAGAGCAATTGAATCCATTGATTTTAAGCCATGAACCTTATTGCATAGGTATTTTCCAGTTAGAATAAGCAAACAACACACAAATAAATTAAAATATGCAAATAATACAGCCCATTATAATGGTAAATAGTCATTTAAGACTATCACTTTAAAAAAGTTACTAAAATAATAGTACTTAACTGATATTTTTATTAAATTGTTCTTTAGTGAATTGACAGAACTAATAACTAATGTATTTTTAATAAAGGATGTAAATGTAACACAAGCACCATATTGTACTTTCTTGAATGAACTGTACTTTTAGTATCATGCTTGCCACTTAATGTAATTTTTAATAGGAAAGTCTTGGCTGTAGTGCTGCATTTCCTTCTGTGTTAACAAACACCAACACTAGAACTCAATTAGTAATGACACTAGCATCTCATTTGCTCTTACTGCCCCTCTCAGCACACTAAATGACACTGTCACAAATAAATACAGTACATATTGATGAGTTCATGGGCTAGAATTTCTTTTCAGAGAAGAAATTCAGGAGAAGAATCAACTGTATCTTTTTTTGTGCTTAAAGAATATGGTAATGTTGGTGAAAATAAGCATGCAATCAAGTAAATTCCCATGGATTTGATGTGATATATGTATACTGTTCACAACATCACTTGATTATTTTTTTTCTTCTGCTGATGCAGCTTAAATTCTTCTCCCCTCTTTTTAGAACATTTAAGTATAGTTTGGATCAGGCCAATAATTAATAAGAAATTAATCCTCAGAAGAAAATCATTGCTGTTTTAATAATCTCTCATTTAGGAAATTCAATCAGTTAAATTTACATCCCAAATGCTAGGTAATTATACTACTTCTCTAAGAATAGACTGATAAGTATGTATAGTGTACTAAACAACTAATAACCCAGCGTGAGAATAAGAATGTAATCATTTTTGCATTATCAATAATCAGCTACCTCTCAGAAAAGGAAGAAACCTCCTGTTATCAACATCGTACTCCTTTTGCAGGAGAATCAGAAATGCTGCTGCTGACTCACTATACCCACCCCCCCCCTCCCAACTTAAGGAATACTAGTACCATCCACCTCATTACCCAGAGGAATACTTTAAGAGATAACACCCAAGAAAGGGTAGATGCTAGAAAGTTTGCAATATATCAGTGTTAACTGTAGTATTATTGAGGATTAGCAATCTGGATTCTTTGGATAAAAAATGTTAATATCATTGTAACTAGAATAATAACAACTACGAGACTGTTAATTCTTAAATTAGACTATGAAAAAAATCTTGTAGTTGTACATATTTAGCCTACACAGACGGTATGAAATATTTGGTGTGATACCCAGACTTTGGCTGCCAACACCCTGGCATCACCTAGAAACTCAGGTCACTCTAAAGGGTTCCAGTAGGTGCACTGGGTCAGCTGGAGAGGAAGGGCATTCAAGAAGCCATGCTGGAACTTGAGATTTGCGATCACAGACTGGTTGTCCAGGACAAGGGCTTGCTCTGCAGAACTCAAATTGTGAGTTTTTAGATTCCTATTGTGCTGTTGTTTGAAAGATAATGCATACTGTTGCACTCAGAAGAAAGTTTCACTGATAGTGAGGTCAGGAATGCAGAGAGCAAAAGTTTTAGAAATGGAAGAGTAAGGCTCAAACAATCCGAAGGACAGGAATATGAAACTCTGCAGAAGGAGCAAAGGCAGGAGGGCTTTTTTACTAATTCTAAGGGCTGGTGCTCCACAAATGCATTAGAGTTACAAAGTTAACGAGGATGTTAATAACTCTTTTATCTTACTTCACAATGTGGAAGATGTATAACAAAAGAGATAACAAAAAAAAAAAAAAGAATTATGTTATGCGTAAAACATCTAACTTTTGCTCCAAGAATTTGATCATCTTCCTGCTTTAAGACATTTAGTATGTGAAGCTCTTCAAGTCATGGAAATCAAAGTTTTCCAAGATGTACTTGGTCTCTGTTTAATATAAAAATGACATTAGTCTGAATTAGGTGTTGAATGAGGTAAAATGCAACTGGCTTAAAACTCAAAGGCTATCAAAATGTCAAGTGCTATGAAAGAGAACAGGCTCTAGATCTCTCAAGTGGGGAGGCAAAATAAAGAATTTGTAGATGGAAGTTTAATTACCACATCTGCAAACTTTCAAAAGCTTGGTTTTTCAAAGCTGATATTCCCTAAAAAATGCTATTTCAGAAGTGTGTACATACACATACATCTTTAAAAATAATATTTAGAATAATCATTCTTTGTGGTTAAAAGTCATCAAAGCAGAAGCAGAAAAAATACATATCAAATGAAAGCATGAAACAAGGTAATAATGGCACTTGCTAAAAGGGGAAAAAAATATAGGCCACATCCTTAGGTATATAAACCACCATTTGATTTGGCTTCCACCAAACTCGACCAATTAACACAGTCAAGAATCTATACCAGAGAACAGAAAGAAAATACATTTGGTAGCACAGTGGAAGTTTTTTCTTATTCTACTGCAAGAATTACTGATAAATAGCTAATTACGTTGCTTAAAAATCTTTCCTGTAATGGGTACTAAAATTGCCTTTAGCTGCAGAAGTAAAAGCAACTAATAATTACTGCAAAGCAACCAGGTCCAATACTGGGAACCTAAATTAAAAGAAAATGACCACCTGGAACCAGCATGAATATTACTGTTTCATCATCATGCACCACTAATGCTGCTAAGGAAAAAAGAGCTGAGAAGAACTAAGAGAAAGGAAGGAAACATTGCTTTATTTTGTTGCATAAAACAATGAAATCTTCATCAAACTAATCTTAAAAAAAAGAACAGAACTAGCTTCTGGTTTGGTCTCTTTCTGTGGACTAGCTAAAAAGATGATACATAAATTGGGAAGTGGTCCAGGTTTCTCAAATGAAATCTACAGTTTCCATTTCCCAGAACATGATTCAAATACCACCACTCTACTCTGCAACATCAATGGAATGTAATTTTGTAATGAGTCGGTGTTTTAATGCAGTAAAAGTTCTGTTTTGTTCTATTGTCATCAGTATAAATTAAAAAAGAATTTGCCCCCCATTTGAAGCAAAGCTGGTATACCCTAGCTTGGACATTGAAATCCACTAGCAATGTAATTAAGTGTGATTGTAAGGTACAGGAGAGAAGATTCTTTAGAAAATGTACATGAGCTTTTACACTTCTGGGGCAACTGAACATGGAGATAAGTAAGAGGAACAGAAAGGTACCTGCCTGCAGTAGAATATATTGACGTACTGCAACTATGAGGTAATAAATCGTTTTAAACAGAATCACCCACTAGGCTGCAGCAGCCACTTTGCTCACAGTGGGCAAAGAAAAAAGGTTCGGTGAAAATAACTAGCACAAGACCTGCTACTTCTATTTTCAAGTTATATACTACACTCCTGTATCACCATTATTCCATGAAATTAAAATGTTACAAGTGTCAAACCATTAATATTATCAGGAAATAAGGAAACTTACTCAAATTTTAGAACACCATTATAAGAAAGAAGGGAAAATCATTCCCGACATTGTGTGCTGGGCCTGGCTGGGGTGAAGTCAAGTTTTGTTTTGCCCATGATGGTAATTGCTGCATGGTCTCCCTGTCCTTATCTCAGACCCATGAGCCTTTCATTATATTTTCTCTCCCTTGTCCAGTTGAGGGACATTATGGAGCAACTTTGGTGGGCACCTAGCATCCAGCCAGGGTCAAACCACTACAGATATCTGAGAATATGACACCAATGGTGGTCTTATTTAGCAAGAGTGTAACACTGAGATTCATCTCAGCAACAGAACTAATCTCATACCTTCAGCCACAGACCTTTCTAAATCCAAATATCTTATGGAAAAAAACATAAACCATCTTTGTTATTTTCAACTAGAAAGTGCTCTTTGGCTTGACATGGGCTACGTTCTGAAATGCCTTAGAACTTTAGAACTGATCTGTTCCATTGCTGTTGGTAACATGTACTCACAGCACAAGTTTTCAAAGGTAATGTAGCTGGACCAGAGCTATATTTCAAGGATACTGCAGGCAACTTATGAAGGAATTTTCTGTCAATTATATTGAGTTGCCAAAGGGTAATGTCTCAAAGTGAAATGGAGACAAATCTAAATAGAAGAATGTCATCCTCAGATAGTGTGGTTCTGTTAATGCATTTACCACCTTTAACTACAAGTGAGAGGCGTTATTTCCTATAAAATAACCTGTGGGAGCATAACCCAGGGAAACATCTGCCAAAAATCTGTAACTCAAATGTAACAGTCCCTGCTCCACAGTCTCTGTTGAACTGGGAATTTTATCCATTAGACTTCAAATGTCTTTTAATGGGAATGGGCTCTTTTAAAGAAAGCTTGTGTCTTATATCTTTTTTTGCTTCTTGTATATTCTATTATACTACCTACTGCAAAATGAGCTGGTTGTCTGAACCTTTACTTGCTTGAACTCTTTGCTTTTTAAATTTTGCCAATCCTTTCATGGCTGTTTTAAATTCAAAGTTTTGTCAAAAGTACCTTCACTTTAACATAATGATAAAGACTGGTGTTACAACCTAATTTCTGCTGCTTTGAAGGATTGTTTCTACAGAACATGTAACAAACAGTTGCTGTTTTAGTTCTCTGTGCTGCAATATCTAGCTGGTGAAATTAGTAATTTGAAATATTCACAGTTCACCAATATTAGGACTCTTTAACTAACCTTTTCCTTCTTCACCTCCAGGAAACAAGGCTGGAATTTCCTCCCACTTTTCCTGTTTCTAGTCCCATGGCTGCTGGAATACATTAGAGCATATGAAAAGAACCTGCTCAGAGCACAGCCAACTGCTTGGTCTACAGAAATGTGAGAATGTACTTCTCTGTGAACTTTCAAATATGAACAATCCTGTTCTAAGAAGAGTTACATTGCTTGCTGCTCAGCAGGACTTTCTGAGCAGTGGCATACTTACTGTTCAATACTATATAACCAGCACTCCAAAAAAAAAGCCCTTAAACTGAGCAAATATTTAAAACTCCTTTGCTTTCCAAAATTTTCTCGACTGATCATGACACAGTAGAAATCCTCCTGACCAAGAAACTGTATGAACACAAATTCAAACACAAAGGCAAAATTTACTCATGGAAATCTCCGTAAATTGTACTTGACATTAAATCTTAACCAGGCTAATAATCCAAAACACATTTGCTGATTCAGATTATTTTGTTCAAATTCTTTTCTTGTATTACTTCAGGTATAGCCAACATGAACAAGCTTTTCCTGCAGTAACATCACAGCTATACAAACTTGTCTTTTTTTCACCTAATCTGAAATAAGGGAACAAATTATCCTCACAGTTTCTTCTGGAAGACAAAAAAATGGGTTCCACTGGAGGGAGAGAGTAGCTTTTGGCAAGAGTTCATGCAAGAGAACTGTTGCTCCACTGTTCTAATTACCTGATATTGTGATTAGAATAACTGTTAGCTTTTTTCAGGTATCCTTTGTGTAATGTAATATTTCTTTCCTCTGTCTTATCTCACCTCTTAAGATGTTACAAGATACTTAATTACTGCAAGTCTCAAAGTCAAGTTTATAGAAAATAATCAATTTAAAAAATACTATATATTTTCTCCCTGCGTTATAGTTGCTATCCAGTTATAGCAGACTTCCCTCAATAATTATGGTTACAGTACTGTCTATCATCTGAAACTTCACTCTGCAGACTTCTGTTTACTGTTGTAATAAATAACCTGTATAATGGTATGCTACTTTGCATGACAGTAGCATAAGGAAGATTATTTTAGGAACATGTTGATGCTCATTGCTCTCAAGTTAGGCAAACATAAATAAATTGTAACTTAAAAATATCTAAATTAGTCATGGTATATTTTATGACTCAGTTTCCCAGGATATCTGTCATGTTACTGCACATTTTTTCTAGCTTGTTTAAATGGAAAATTTTTGCTTATACTATTATCTGTTACATAGTTCAGAGCTGCTTTAGATGAATCACCACAGATGGTTCCATGAAATTCTGCTAGTTTTTTTATTGACTTAGGGAACTAGTTTTTTTTCTTAGGGATCTGGGAATGCTGGCCAACAGCAGGCTCAATAGGAGTCAGCAATGTGCCCTGGCAGCCAAGAGGACAAACTGCATCCTGGGGTGCATTAAATACTGCATAACCCACTGTCAAAAGAGGGGGTTATTCTGCTGTATTCAGCATTGGTGCAGCCTCACCTTGAGTACTGGGCCCCACAATTTAATGAGGATGTGAAGGCCTTTGAATACATCCAGGAGGGTATCAAAGCTGGTGAAAGGGCTAGAAGGCATGTCATTTGAGGAGCAGCTAAGGACTTTGGGCTTGTCTAGTTTGGAGAAAAGGAGGCTAAGGGACAACCTCACTGCTCTCTACAGCTTCCTGAAGTGGAGAACTGGAGAGGGAGGTGCTGAGATCTTCTCCCTGGGATCCATTGAATAGGACTCATGCGAGTGATTCAGAGCTGTGCCAGGGGACTTTTAGATTGGACATGTGGAAGCATTTCTTTACTGGGAGGGCAGTCAGCCACTGGAACAGCTTCCTAGGGAGATGGTTGATGCTTTAAAACTGTGAGTGTTTGAGGCATTTGCACAACACCCTTAATAACATGCTTTAACTTGGTCAACCCTGGACTAGATGGTCATTGTACATCTTTTCCAACTGAAATAGTCTATTCTGTTCTATTAGCAATCATGTCTAATGGATACTGGCACTAACGATGAAGAAAGGATTTAGGAATAAGATAAAAAAATCTAAATCTCAGAGCCATTTGTGAATTATAAATAAGTATAATGCTTTACAATAAGTTGTCATTCCAAATCCCACTGACCATGCAGATAAGCAAGTCCATGTTATCTCTAAAGTCTAATATAACTCTCAACCAAATAAGTCACTTCAGTTAGTGAATGCTGAAACAGATGTGCAGAGCATTCTTGTTAAATGCACAGATAAAAAAAAAGAATATATGTAAAGATCTAATAATATTAATGTTTTCTTTCAGCTGTAATGTATTATTTCAAAAAAGTAGTTAAACTTTTGTATTAAGAACTATTCTCCAACTTCCCCGTCTCTTCACTGCATTAGTAACAATGCATTAAAAAGAAAACAAAACCAAACAAGCCAGCATTTGGAGGACATAAGTCTGTGCAAGAGATTAAGACCTAATAATATAACTTCCACTTTCAATTATAAATACTCATTACAGAGGGTTTGGTGCCCTGTATATTATACACTTATAAAAAGACAACACTGGCATCTCATTTCATACAAAACTTCGAATAAATGGGTGATTTGGAGAATAGTTTAATGGGTTTTACAGGAATTAATACATCTATACTCCTATGCAAAGTTCCTCAGACCTACTGCAAGCTGTCCTGTTTTGTACACGATCCAGCTCCAAAGTAGAAACAGAGTTCATGGAAATCACTTGAGTCCACATGGTTAAACATTTAAACAATTTGTCCCAACTGCTCCTTAAACTGGCAGCTGAGAAGTAGTAAACAAGATACTTAATAATCTTAGAGGTTATTATAACAAACATTTAATTTGAACAGTCAGAACATATAATTATTTGACACTTGGGTTCAGATCTCTCAAACACAGTATCATTGGGACTCCTACAATTTCAGCCACTTCTGGTTATAATGTATGAACGTATGCAGAGCTACATGAATTAATCCTTTGCACTATTTTTTTTTTGGTAACAGGTTGTAACTTGGCAAGATCCACTGTTACCTTCTGTGTCTGTATATAGCAACAATCTGGAAGTAAAGTAAAATTGAAAGTCCACTAAACTTTCCTGGTTTTTTTTCCCCATGTTGTTTGCTTTTTCCTCTAAAACGCACACTAAGAATCACTTACCAATAACTCCTTCTTTCTCACTGTCAAATAACAGGAGTAAGAGAAGACATGTAGGAAACTTGACCTAGAATTCAAAATTTAAGCTATGTTTTTTTCTAGTGGTTTGAGTAACATACCCAACATTAATCAATCCCCTCATTTTCAGAAGTTCTTATTTAATTCCCCACATAATGAATAAGAACTATAGGTATTTGATTGCCAAGAAAGTTAAGCTGAACTACTTTGTAAGTGCACTTATTGTTGATGCATGAAGTGGAATAAAATCCTATTTTCTCATTAAACTAGCTGCATCATCTCCATAAAATAATAATTGCTAAGGAAAAGCTTAGATTACAATTAAATTTAATTTATTTTTTGAAAAAAAATCACATTAGATAGTGATAAAAGTGTGACTCCATTATGCACAAGGAACTGAGTTATGAGGATAGAAAATATACTCTTTGAATTGCTCTTATTTTCTTTGTAAGGTGTGCATGTATGTGTGTATATGTGATCAAATAAACAAGAAAAGCTGAGAAGATACTGTCCTTTGTGAGAAAGGCAGCAAGGAAAGACAAGGATTCTTTGTGTCTGTGTGATGAGGGAACCCTAGGTTAATATGAACTAGGACTAGGGAAGACACCAAGGACCCTGTAAGGCAGAATGTAGACTTACAGAGTAGTCCTTATTATCCAATGGGCTCTTTTTGTGCTAAAGCCTATTACTTTCAATGCAGCATCAGAAAGAATTACTTCACTGTCTGGTCCAGAAACAATGTTACTAGTTACTGAGGAACTTTAGTGGTGTTCCCTACTAAGGGAATCAGGACACATGCTCCAAGATATTTCTCTCCAATTTCTAGTAAATCATCCCCTGATATTTCACAGCCTACGGTTGTGTCATAGACTCCAGGCTGAGAAGCAGTTGCTTCAAATTTACTATCTTAATGGCTTCATCTTGTGCTACTCATACTTTAGAATTCAGTCTACTATGGTAAGAACATTTAACTTTGGCGATCAGAGGAGTGTAGGTGCATCAAACCTTGGAAATCCAGCATGTCTATGTTAAGGAGCGTATTAATTTCCTTCCAGGTCTAACAGCAATAAACAAGGGCACTTTAGTAAAGAAAGACTACCCATGCAACTTCAGGATTTAATTGGATCTGTCAGGTGAAACCAGAGTATCCTTAAAGAACATTCCCCCACACCCCAAGTGCTAAACATTTAATATTAATCCTTCCTCTTGATCACCAATTAATCAGTGACTAGATAATAGACTACTGCATGTAACAATTCTGTGTGAGACTTTAATAGTAACATCATGGCCTTTCAGTGCAAGCTAATGAAAACTTTTACAAGAATGCAGTTATTAATCCTACAGCCATCATTAGAATCCACTTTGGATAAGGCTTATTTACCTAAAACTACACTGCAGTTCCAAAGAGTTATTTCCAACTATAAACTATGGCACAAGTGCTGTAAAATTTGATGTTGGTCCACCTGCAGCAGAACTATATTAGTTTACATGGGTAAGAGTGTAATTCTTTGTGCTCATAATTCTGGACATAACTACACTCTGACAGAGCAATGAGGCTCTCCTGTTTAAATTGCTTTAAAAGAACTGAATCTCCCTGAGGAAAAACAAAAAAAACCCCACACCCCCAAAACTCCCAACACAATGTATTATTGTATAACTCTGAATTTGTAGAATAATCTAGGAAATCAGATTGAACCTATCCAGCTATGCTTCAACATGAAAGAACCAGGCACTCAAGTAGTTGTTGTTGTTGTTATTATTATTATTATTAAAATACATGCAAATGATTATAGAATTTCTGTTTTGGAGGATTTCAACCACAGATGAATTTGCAATTAGCTGTGGATGACCTCCTTGGTTTATCTATTATGATCCAAGAGCTGTAAGGTATAATTATGAAAATGCTTTGGAGAGGAGGGCTCCCATGTACTTTTTATTATATCCATATAATGCAGGCTTAATTATATTTTTACTTACCACCAAAAAAAACATGAGGAAGCTTAACTAGAAATACATGTCAAATGTATGTAAAACCTCTTCCTAAAATCAGACTGTACTCCATGAATACAGTATCATTTGATGCTCAAAATAAGGCGAGAAGTACTACTTCCAGATATTGACTCTGTGGGGCAAGAATTCTTTTACTAGGACAAATCACTCAACAGCTTTCTAGAAAGCACAAGCTAACCACAAAGTTTGCCCTATAAATCCTCTAACAACCCAAGCTAGTTCTTTAGTAACTAAATACTAAATTGCATCCTTCTGTAAGTAATACATATGCTTTAAAAACTAGTCACTTTTCTTCACGCATCATTCCATATATACACAACATTTCATCCACTTTCATGTTGTGAGCATGTGAAGAGGCCACAGAAGCATCTTGGAGTATAGGTTATAATGGTGGGAAAAAGGCAATGAAGAGTTTGCAAAAACAAGGCTAAAGCAAGAGAAAAACTTTGGCAATCCTTGTTTAGATCAGATTAAGCTGTTGTTGCAACTACATACTAATAAAGCAAGATTCAGATACTCATTGGAGTATCTGATAATTAGGGCCACAATTGCATCCCACCTGAAGCATATCCAATAACGCTTTCATGTCCTGACTCAAAAATAGGAGGTACTTAGTGCTGTGAATGGAGTATAGGCAGTTATGTGCATATACTTTCATGTGCATTACAATTAAAATTCACCAAAACAGATTTAGTGCAAAGGGTCTTTTTTCTTGTTAATTTCTATTACACTAAGATACAAACTATTAGTGTCACTCATGTTGATCTTTCCTCTGTACTGGTTTGGGAGCCATTTCTCAAAAAACTGAGTAATTGCAAAATGGGAACTTTTGTGGGTTTGTGACAGAAAAGATGATGAATACGTTTTACTTTAAACATATCTGAAAACAGTCTATGTCGTCTTCTTTTTGTTAATCAGTAAAAGAGAAGCTTCCACCTTCTTAGCCACTTTCTGAAGAAATGAAAAAAGCAGTTTCCGTTCAAAGTGTTTTTCCAAACATGCCACTCTGTGATATACAAGTCTACCTCTTAGATGTACATATTTGCTAACATATACAGAACCGGGCCATTTAAAAAACGCTGTGGTTTAGCACATCGTTGCTTTATAATCCAGCAAAAATGAAACACTAGTTCCACTGGCACTATTAACAACTGAAGCTGTATATAATTATATCAGTTTTAAAATGAAACAGCCTTTCAAAGGGTATGGACTGATTAAAAAGATAAAAACTTTGTAAATGATAAAATAGAGGATAACTTGACCTCTGTATGAAAGTTGGATTTCACTTTAGCCTAATTACATTGCAAATCATCTCCTCTCTATTCAGAGTAATTTACTTTAAAAACATGAAAATAGGATGTTTCATCTGAGTGCATGTTGAAACTACATAAACAAAATTTACATCAAGAGCTATCTAAAAAGGCCCAGAACCAGAGCATTTAGCTCTTCTATATTCATGATGCAGTTAGCTGACTCACAACAAACTTATCTTACATCATTTAAGCTAACCTGGACAACCTTGCAAAAGGGCCACCTGTTATATGTCTAATCATCACTTCATTCACAGACTCTTATTGCATCTAAGCTGCTTTTTAAACTTATGCTATTATTAATTCTATACATAAAAATGAGTTCTGGCAATTTCCTGATTTTCCTCTCACCTGCTAAGTAATAATCAAGTTGCATAAGGTTTCCTATTAAAGAGAATTCTTTTAGATGTTCAGACTTTAGAGCTGATTTTAGCACAGGGAGAAGATGTTAATAGGTTCTCATCAGCTTCTTCAGCTTGTTTTCTGCAGCTTGCTTCTACTTCAGTATTACATATTTTGCTTCTTTTCCTTTCTTTATGTTAAATTTTTTAAAGTATTTTATTTTCTCTTTGGGAAATGTCTATAGAATTTACTGGAGCTAAACCAAACAGAATTCTAGATAGTTTTAATTACTAAATATAAGAGATATAGAATCATTTAGGTTGGAAAAGACCTTTAAGGTCATCAAGTCCGACAGTTAACCTAGGACTGCCATGTCCACCACTAAACCATGTCCCTAAGCACTGCATCTACACATTTTTTAAAGCACTTCACAGAAAGGTGATTCAGCTACTTCCCCAGGCAGCCTGTCCCAGTTCTTGACCACCCTTTTCAGTGAAGAATTTTTTCCTAACATCCAAGCTAAACATCCCCTGGCACAACTTGAAGCCATTTCTTCTTGTCCTTTTAGTTGTTACTTGGAAGAAGAGACCTACCCCCACCTGCCTACAACCTCCTTTTAGGTAGTTGGGAGAGAGTGATAAGGTCCCCTTTTGAGCCTCCTCCTCTCCAGATTAAGCAATCCCAGTTCTTTCTGCAACTTCTTATAAGACTTGTGCTCCACACCCTTCAGCAGCTTTGTTGTCCTTCTCTGGACACGCTCCTGCACTTCTATGTCTCTCTTGAAGTGAAGGCCTAAAACTGAACACAGTATTTGAGGTGCAGCCTGACCGGTGCTGAGTACAGGGGGACAATCACTTCCCTTGTCCTGCTGGCCACACTGGTTTGGATACAAGCCAGGATGCTGTCGGCCTTTTTGACCACCTGGGCACACTGCTGGCTCATGTTCAGCTGGCTCTAAACCAGCACACCCAGGTCCTTTCCTGCCAGGCACCTTTCCAGCCACTCTTCCCCAAGCCTGTAGCATTTCATATCTTACTGACAGACAGTATCTAACTGACTGATGTTTTAGAAACACTAAAATTAAAAGATCACCTAGATTTTACCTTGAATACTTGGTATTAAAAAAAAGTAAAATCAACACAACCAACCAACCAACCAACCAACACACACCACAAATAAACCAAACCTTGTAAAATAATTCTACATTCTAGTCTACATATGCACAATAAGGCAATTTTCAGAAGGGGAAAGGAATGCTTACTAGTCCAGCTGTTGAAGGTATTTGGAATAAAAAGAACTGCATGAGAAAAGGAAAAAAATATAGGAAACTTGAAAGGCTTGTTGCTTGAGGTCTTTCAGGTTCCTCATCCAACATTTACTAGCTCATGGTCTGTGTTGTTTTTATTATGGTGATACAACTTCAGTTTATAGATGATTTGTGTCCAGCTGACATAGGCATATCAAGAAGTTACTGGCCCACTAATACTGTGTGGGTTTACAATGGGCATTAACTACTTTTCTGCACAGTGTTCAGTTTCAGAACACTATGATAGAATTCCTGTGGAATCCATTCCTCTATGCATCTGTCAGTTTAGGTACTGTAAAAGAAGCAGCTAGAACTTAAGGGTTAGTATTCAGATAGGCAGCAACCCTGAAACTGGTGTAATTCTAGATCAGTGCAGGACCAAAATACTAGAATCTTTTCACGAACAAAAGCTCATTAGTGATTTACAGGCATTTCACTTAAGAATGTGATATTGAACTTCCTAACTCATATGAGGACCTTTGAAGGTTTATTACTTTCAGAAAGTAGTAGTAGTTTGCTTTGATTTTTTTCTCATATCATAACAGAATATTGCCTTTGAACAGGCAGCATAATAGTTAAATACTTCTGAAAATCTTACACAGTTCAAATATTAAAATTTTTTTTCACCTTTGCTCTTCTTTGTACTATAAGATCTACACTAAAGGAGAAGTTCAGGTATCTATCTGTAAGTTGTCTATTACATTGCTGAACTAATTTTAAATACTAACTTCAAGTACCTGGCACCCAAAGCACCATCATCACCTTCTGTTTCATACCCAGTTGTGTATTCAGTCTCTAAGCAGGGTCAAGAGCTCCAGAATGGGATATATCTGCCAATAGGCTGAACAGATTTGACTGAAGGGAAACCAGAAAAAAATGTTGCAAATGGTGTGTCTAAACCCTTTACTTCTGCAAGCTTCATTTAAAAGTGCAGTGAGATAGGAATGAACTATGCATGCACAGCTAAAGATCCTGAGTTTGACATGTACATTTTTTCTTTAAGGAATGGAGCAAGACTACATTTTTTCTTTTCCGACACAGCTGTCAAAAATCAAGGAAGAAGTAGCAAAAGTACTGGTTTTGTATCTGTATTATTTCATATGTTTTTAAATACACCCCACCACCACCACCACCACCCCTCCCCCATGCTGTGGTTGCAGAAGTTGCAAGAATTACCCCAAATAGATTCAAAACCTCAAATCTATTTGGCAGAAGATTGGCATAGCTACCATATTATACAGATATGGTAAATTGACGCCAGACAGCAGCCAAGTACCCACACAGTTCCTCACACCCTGTTACTCTTATCGTCATCTCCTCTCCTGCCTATCACCAGGTGGGACAGGGGAGAGAACAGGAAGAACAAGAGCAAGGACAGTCACGTGTCAAGATAAAAACAGCTTAATAGCTGGAGGAAAACAGAAAAGTGAACCAAGCTATACAAAGGCAATTCCTTATCACCTCCCACAGTCCAGCCAGTCTTCAAGCAATGGCTACCTTGGAAGCCAAAAAAACCCCACCTTCTTTTTCCTTTACCTCAATTTTATTGCCAAGCATGATGCGTGTTATGGAATGTCCCTTTGGCTGGTTAAGGTCAGCTACCCTTGCTGTGACCCCTCCCAACTTCTTACCCACCCTCAGCCTTCTCACTGGGAGAAACCAAAGTAGGAAAAAGAAAGCATTGACACTGTGCAAGCACTGTTCAGCAACAACCATAACATTAGTTTGTTATCAACAGAGTTTTGGCCACAAATTCAAAACATGCCAGTGCAAAGGCTGCTATGAAGAAATTTAACTCCATCTCAGCCAGATGCAGTATAATAGAATTCTCTGTTTTGTTGTAAAGTGGCTCAGTAAATATATCTTATTACATGGGTACTACACCTGTAACCTGGTTTTTAAAAGAAACATTGATAGTAAATCTAGATTTAATCCCTGCCCCAAAACTAGGTGATTGAAGAGGATGCAAGGGAACTTTTGCACTTGAAAGTTTAATCATCTCCATTTGTGTTTGCAAAGTCTGGTCCAGTAGGTTGAATCTGAGTAGCTATCAGATCTGCCCAGCTGGTAAGACAGAAGGGCACTAAACTGAGAATCCTATTTGCTTTGCCACTATGTGTGGAGTTGGTTAGTGACAGAGACCAGGATGGCTGTACAATGAAAAGGAGCAAAAAAAAAATAAGCACATAAAGGATTACACCAGTGGTAACAATATGTCTCAAGAATGTAAATGTCTCCCATAGATAAAAAGCTAACTAGTGGTCAGGATATAATGGAAGGTCTAATATTTGTCCAGAAGTGTCAAATGTTCCATGTCTGAAAGCATTTATCAGTTTAGCTTTTAGAAGCTGGAATCTCACTGTGTGTTAACAGGAGAGGCACATTTCAATCCAAAGTACCCTAAACCTACTGAAATTGCCAAGGTTTATATAAGCTATGCAAATATTGGACATGAAGTTAAAGTAATTCTACCAAAACGTTAATACATATCTACAAGGTCTTTAGAGTACAAGCAGAGATCTGTCTCAAATGAATATGAGAGGACATTGTTCATTCTGTTCAGTAAATCTCAGTACAAACTAGGTCCATACACCGCTATGGCTATACTGTCTTTAGTCTTGTCCATGTCCCAGGAACTAGGTTTTATCCACACTCCCTATAGGATTTGAAAACTAGAGTAAAATATTCTGAATTTTACACTTCCCATTTACAATGGGACTGCATGAGTGACTGCAGATGCGAGATTGCGATTGAGATGGTATGTATGCTGTGTAAACAACTAGAGTAGGAGTCTGAAAGGAGAATACTGACATTACAGATGCATTCACTTACATTCAGAAAAGGAACAAGTTTTATTCTTAGTATAAGACCTACTTTGATTTTAATATTGTTGTAAAGAGTGTGTACATCTATGATCAATGCAACTAGCTTGCTAAAGTTGATATTGCAAGAACAATGGAAGTACTATATGGCAACTCTGTTAAAAAGTTGTGGTGGAAAAGACAACTGTACTCCCAAGATTATAGAATGTCAGTGTTCAAACAATGAAACTTAATTGCACAAGCTCCATTTTTAATTGTTACTCTTTTTCTGTTCTGACATGTTTAATGTTCAAAGAAGTATAGTTGATAGATATCTCTTACCTCACTTTCCTATAGAAGTATATTAATTCAATCTACAATCAATCAACAAATCATTAAAAAACTAAATGCATTTTGCACAGTCAAATGATAGTACTTCAGGAATATCATGAAAGCATATGCTATATGGTAAGCATAGATATACAGCACAAGTAAGGAAGAGGCTAACTTTATTAGATTCCTGAAGCAGATGTAAAGGTAGTCAGTCATCCACAACTCCCTTCTACTTATCACTAAAAATTATAAAAAAAGAAAAAAAAAAAGAAAAAAAAAAAGAAACGGAAGCCAAGTTTTGCCACTTTTAGTCTTGTATCATATCCTACGACTATCTAACTTCCTTTCAGAAAGATAATTTGTAACTTAAGACTGGGTGCAGTTTATTGTAATAAGATTTGGGTCGAGGTATGTATCATTAATGACTGAGAAGAAAAATACTGCCATTGTCAGAATTATTATATGCAAGTATCTGCAAATCAGTAGGTCAGATGCAAAGTTTGTTCCATGAAGTGTGTCAAACCTGACAACAATATCTTTTTTAAGTCTTAGTATGTGGAGTCTTTTCTTGGTCTTTTACTCATGTTTGGCCTAAAACCAAAATTCCAGTAGAGGTACAACTACATTTTTTATACGATTAAAGGGGTATGATTCAGGAACAGTACAAGATACAGAATATAGCATAAAAAAATGTAAATACATTAGATGGAAATTCAGTAGAATAACATATTCAATTACTGCTTCTTTATAATATTGTCAATATAGATCTCAGGAACTGAAAGACAGTGATTTGTAAGAACTATTACAAACCTGCACCTTGTTGGTGCTAAGACTCATTTTATACATTCACTTAAATAAGCTACTAAGGAAGTAATTAACAAAAAAATATGTAGGACTTACATGTTTACGTTTGTTGCAAATATCAGAGATATTTTTCATATATGAAACTCCTTAAACTTCAATTAAAATACAGAAAAATGGGGGGAAAGACACACCAATGGAAACAAAATGTACTATTTTCCCTATGCTAAGGAAACTGGATGCCAGACATCTTATGGACCAAATATCCTCCAGATGATTTTTCAAACATATTTAGATTTTACTTTGCAACAATACTGGTTATGAATAAAACATTTCCTGAGATATGGAATAGTTTGGGGGTTTGTTTTTGTTTTGGTTTCTTTTGGGTTTGGTTTTTTTTTTTTAATCATTATTCTGTGTGAAAGTCCTTTTATTTTTTTTTCTAGCCCAGCCATTTCCAAGTTGTCAAAAGATGCTTACTCTCTGGGGTTGCTTTGTCACAGAAGGTAAGATCAAACCAATGAAAAAAATACAATGAGTTTGAACCAGAGGCCAACTCAGCCATGCAGCAATAAAAACAGCAGCAGTCATTCCAAAGTATCTGACAGGCTTCATTTGTCTCAGAATAGACTCTGCCATGTCACATGGTCATGCTTTCCCATCATCCTTTTGCTGTGTTGCAGCCACTCCTTTGTACTCTGCCAAAGAAGTATGCAAAGTGAGTGAGAATGCCAAGAGATTTTCAAATGAATATGACTTTTAGGAGAATCTGTAAGTCAAGGACTCCAAGCAGGCATCAATTCCTCTCTCTCTGCCAAAGAGCTGTCACTTCCTTGGAAAGTTAAATTTGTCACAAGGAAAGAAAATTTCACCATAGTCTGTTTAAATAACTTAGGGAGTAGAAGCTTTTCCCAGGTGCTTTTTCCACACAAAGCAAATGTATCAATCATTTTATTCTCTGAAATAACAATTTATTATCCATGCAGGAGGCCTTAGATTCAATCTGCACACTGTTCTGAATGTCGTGTCAGATACTAAAATCTGTCATCAGTCTTTATCAAGGAAATCATTCTGTTCTTGTCATCAGTTTTTATTAATAAGACTATTTATTACTTCAATAATTAATTATGACAAGTAGTCTGCCATTTGGATAATGAATAAATATTGATAAATTGCATGGCTAATACACTGTTGCTGTATAACTAGCTTTGAGAATGTGAAGACTTGAATGGTACTAAAAGAAACAACTCTAAAATAGACATCACAGCTAGAACTGAACATACTACATTCAACTAAAACTCTTTTGGACGACACATATCACACAGAGTGGTGGGGTTGTTCAGCTCTGGTCGTCTTAAAATAGCCTATTTTTTGAACCTAAAACAGAATTTTAAATCCTGTACTTAAGATATTTTCAAAAATCACAATACATAGAAGTTTCATGTAAGTGCTTGAATGGTATTTTATTTCAAGAAGAAACTGAAACAGAAGACCATGTTCCACTCCCCATCCTCTCTATTTAAAACTTCTTTCTCTGTTGACAGGAAATCTGGAGCTACTCTGGGCAATTCCACCTAACCATGACATGAACCCAGCTTGCATCTCTTTTGCCTTGTGCAGTAAATACCCATGAACAATAAGGTCTTCTCCCTGCCCCCCCCCCCTCCA